>NC_140501.1:57302483-57504983 GCF_964271855.1 Acomys minous | reverse complement strand
TAGAGTTTAGCTGATGCTGTCCCTCCTTCAGGACTGCATTAGGTCATCCGAACATGTTTACTTAAGCTCCTCTGGGCTGCCTCCATGGTAGCTGTGACATCACTGGGGAAGCCAAACTGTTTGGGGCCTGATAACAAAGTATGTCGATGTAATGTGAATGCTGTATCCATGTAAAAGAAATTCACTGCTGTATAACAAACTTTAAAAAGAATATTTTTTAGAAGCTACTTAAAAAAAAAACCCATTAAGTGATCCACAACAGGCAAATATTGAATTGCCTTTAGGAGATTATGAATTATTAAAATAGCCACTATATGGATGTACTTATTTAAGGATCTATTTTTATATTTTTAATTATATGTGTTTGTGCACATGTGTGTGTGTAGGTACCACAGAAGCCAGAGGAATCAAGATGTCCCAAGAATTGGAACTACAGGCAATTTTCGTTTTCTAACATGGGTGCTGAGAAGCAAACTCAAGTCCTCTGGAAGAACCGTACACGCTCTTAACAGTGGAGCCTTCCCTCCAGCCCCTGGGTATACTTAGTTCAAAATGTATAGTATGAATTTATATAGTGCTTTCGACTCATACATATAATTATACAGCTACAAAAGTATTTTAATTGCCTTTAGGAGGATATGAATTATTAAAATAGCCCAACCACTATTTCTAAAAAAGGAAGCATATTTAATCCAACACCCAAGATGCATAAATAACAGAAGCTAAAGGAGAAAAGACACCAGGGGTGTCTTTTAGTTCCCTCCATACAGTTGAGCCCATTTTCCAGCTGTTGACTCAGGAGGTACTGTAAACACGGGACAAGGACACGCAACTCTTATGCTTTCTAGACAGTCATAGCCTGTAGTACATGCTGGCCTTGAACTCACAGTAATCCTCCTGCCTCAGCCTCCCAAGCGGATTACAGTCACTAAGCACCATGCCTGGCCTGTTTTGGTCTTCTGAAGGAAGCAACAGGTTTGTCTTTATTCTCATGAGACCGATGGCCTACAGGACTATAGCCGTACAGGACCACAGCCATGCCCCAAGGATTGGAGCCATGCAGGACTACAGCCATGCCCCAAGAATTGGAGCCACGCAGGACTACAGCCATGCACAAAGAATGTCATCGCTTTGGCATGCCTTGTCCTTTAAGACTTCCTCTTGCTCCAGACTTGCCCTAAGTGTATTTCCGGAGTTCCTGGCTAGGCAGCCTGGGGCCTCTTAGCCTCCCCAATGGCTTTAGCTACCACCTACATTTCGGTGACTGCAGAGATCCAGACTGTACACTAACTTCCCCTGAGAGCCATTCCCCCACAGTTTAAGGGATGTGTTCCTTCTCTGAGCCCTGACTGAGGTCCACGCCTACTCACTCACTCAAAGACCAGAAACAGTGTATCCCTTGCCGTCAAGCAGCTAATGACGTCTCCTGGAGCCTTTTGTTCCAGTCCTGCTGTCTCTGGGTACCTGGCAATGGTTCCAGCAGGTTCTTTCTTAGCTCACAGGTCTCTTATAATCCATCTTATAAGTCTCCGAGACCCTGACAAGCCACATGTGACCAACTGTCATTTCCATTAAACATCTTCAGGAGGTTTTTCCCTTTCTTACAGGTTTTGAGCCGAGGCAACCACAAAAACCAGCTCACAAAGCAGGGCAGCTCTTTGAAATTCTGTGCTAAATTCTGTTAGTTTCTAGGATAAAAAAAAATGCTCCCCCCATCTCAAAAGGGTATCTGTTCACCCTAAAAGACTAAAATAAATAAATAAATAAATAAATAAAATTCCATTCAGGTGCAAATGATTCCAGTTATTAAAGCATGATTATTCTGCATAACGAAGGCCTTCACCATCTGTCCAGCTTCTTTCTTACCCCTTTTCAGTGACCTCACCCAGCACCCATACCCACATTTATCCTGCTGTGGTTCTAGTCTGTTCTGTGTCTCTTTTGGACACTTTTTAATTCTTAGCCGATCTAACTTTGGCCACCCAGGAAACCACCATCTTTCTTTCAAGAGACACCCCAGGCCACGCTACCTATGGAAAGCTGTCAGGCTAAGAGAGCTCTCAGCTCTTGCCTCCCTGCAAGCAGCCTCCCCATCTTTTTCTTAGCATATGCCTCTTGGATTTCTAAACCCGGGGATGGAGGAAAGTGTGGGGTGTAAAAATTAAAATTATGAAACACAAACAAGCAACAACTTAAGTGTGGCACATTTACACACTATTGAAGAAACTTGGGCTGTAATATACATGTTTTTGTTGCACTTGCTTGGAAGAAATTGGGCGATAAACAAACATATACTTCCACCAGAGCTGACTTAAAGCTAGCTAGATGAACAGCTTCCTGTTACAGAATATTGTGCAAGGACGTTGTCAGCATTTAGTCTATGCTGCAGGTGTTTAGGGGAGCCACCGAGTATTCACTCCTGGTTCAGTAACCTCCACCCCCCAAAAGCCAGTTAATGGTTATGACACTCCCCACATTCTCCATTTACTCCGGAAAATGCTCCGTTACACTGTTCTGAGCAGTCCTCTCCTGACCAGTGTATCTTATAACACAGATTCTAAAAGCCAAATATTTTTTCTTTTGGGAGACGTTTGATTGTTGCTTCTTAATAGATCGTTGGTGTGATAGGCGGACCGACCTATCCCAGCGAACCGTATTTCCCTGCTCTTAACTCATCTACCTATAAATAGCGCTCACCGAGCTGAGTCACCAAAACCCAAAGTTTACTCAAAATAGCTCTTAAGGACTGCTGGAATCGAGTCACTCCAGTGGTGACAGACTCTGACCACACACCAATCATGCTCGGCCATGGACCCGGGCCACAGAACGGGTTCCTAACCACCTGGCGCCCAAAGGGCGAGTGAGACTCTAGTCCCACGGACCTCGAAGTCTGGACTCAGTATCCAGCTAGTGGCCGCACAGAGCCTTCCCAGTCTCTTTGGAGCTGGAAGCCGCAGGGGGCCGGCACCCGGCACCGCCCTCGCCCACTGCAAGCACAATGGGGTGTGTCGAGCTGCCGCCGGGATCCAGCTTCAGACCCCAACCCCTCGCCGGCCTCTCGGTTGATGCCAAACCACCTGAAGACTTCGGACTACTGCCCACCCCGACGAGGTCCCAGAAGCTTAGGAATAGCCCTGGGGCAAAGAAAACGGAAGTGCCACCCCCAGCAGGCAGGGTGGTGACGTCACCCCTACCACCAGCCTGTAGCGGGGGCGGCTGCCCATCACGTGATCCACGCCCCTCCAAATCCCGCGCGCGCGCTCCCTCCCCGTCCCCCCTCCCTGCCCGACTCCCACCTCTCCCGCCTCCTCTCCCTAACTTTCGCCCTCCCTGCTCCCGCAACGCTGTCAACAGAGCCAGCTCCGCCCTCCCCTTGCCTTGGCGCCCCCACCAACGGCGACGCAGCGGGCTCCCGAGTTCAGGTCCGGGTGTCCCCCTCATACCCTGCCCCCAAATCCAGGCGCGCAGGGTGCGTGGGCCTCGGGGGTGCGGTAGCCGTGGCAGCAACTCACTTAGTCCTCCCACTGTGGGCTAGGCGGGCTCTGCAGGTCTGTGCTCAATGGGAAACGGGAGTGCCACGCACAGCCTCTTGGAGTCCCCCTCCTCTCTCCCTGCGGCCCGCTCTCCCCGCCAGCCCCTGCAGAGCTTCGTCTCCCGTGGGGGCCACGCAGATTGCCTCCTGGAGCCCCTCATTCCCACCCTCCTCCCGTGCACGCTGGGGTTACATTTTTTTTTCTTCTTTTTCTTTTTGGCTGTCGCTGCTGCACCTCGTTCTATTTTCTTACTCTCCCCCGCCCCCCAACACTGTTCTCTTCTAAAAGTGGAGGCTGAAGGAGGGAGAAAAGAAGCCTGTGTTGAAAGGGGAGGTGCGCACTGACCTGTCAGCGGCGGAGGAAGACCCCCGGTCGGAGCGAGCTCTCCTGCCAGTGGGGGCACTGGAGCACAGGGTTCGAGCGGAGTGGCAGCTGCGCTCAGCCAGGTGTCCCCCTAAGCCGGTCTGCGCCGCCCCCTCCCTCGGCGCAGCGCTCCCCGCCCCAAACGCGGGGACCAGGGAACCCCCCAGCTCGATTTTTTGTGCAGTTTCAGCAAAGCTCCGAGGAAGTTGGTCCTTTTGTTCCACTATTTATAGATTGCGTCAACATTGCGAAAAGAAGAAGGCGGAGCGGTGGCCCCTCCCCCGCCCCTCGCCCGCTCCCGGGAGAGAAAAACCCCAGCACACGACCTAAGTACACAGCGCGCCAGCCGCCCGCCCCCGGGCCTCCTGCTCGCCACTTCCCCCTCCCCCAGCCTGGGCCCGAGCGCTGCCAACCCCGTCACGTGCCCTCCCGGGAAAACCAGCTCCCCCCGGGCCGTGCGTCGCCCGCTTGGTTCCGTGGCAGCGGCCTCCGCCCTGCTGCGCTCCCCAGCTCGTGGCTGGGGTCGCGGGCCGTGGTGGTGCGCAGGACCTGGGTACCCCACTCTGGCCACACGACCGGGATCTCCGGATCCACGCCTCGTGCGGAGTGGCCCCGAGCGTCCCGCGCGCTCTTGCGACTCTACCCTCCTCCCGGCTCTGGGAGCGCCACCGCCCTGCTTGCAGAGAGCGCGCGCGTTTGGGCCGCGCTTTGGAGCTTACGGCCTCTGCCCCCTCGTGCGGCTGCACCCGCAGGCATTGGGTGCTAGGCCTCGGCCCCCCCAAAACCGACGGCCTGCAGGCGTGCGGGATGCGGGGGTGGTTAGCTGCAGCTTGCAGGCAAAAGCGCGGGGCGCGGGAAGAGCGGGGCGGACATTCTCCCTCCGCAGGTGCAGCTAGCTTTATGCTAGCTTTCTTCTCACTTTCCTAGCTGCTTAAAGACCGAGAAGTTTCCACACCCGACCCCCTCACATGGGGACAGTTATTGAGGGCTTACTGTTCTGTCACAGGAGTGATTAAAGCAAACCATTATGAAGTTGCCTTTAAACCCTGAGGGCGAAGTGATAGGCCCCTCCATTCTCCGAAGTGAAACTGAGCGCCCTGCTGGCCTAAAGCCTAGGCTGAGAGCTGGGTGTAAACAAGAAGAGCGGTAAACACGAAAGGAAGGCCTTACAACAAAGCCAAACACAAGTGGCTAGTCTAAGCGTAATTTACTTCCGTAGCTTCAAGCCCTTTTCCTAAGTGGTTGATCTAGAATGCAGTTGCACTTTTCAGGATACGAATCAAGTAAGTTAGCTCTCAGATGACCGGCTCAGGAAAACAGGCTGAGCTGAGCTGAGGACAGGAAACGCGTTGGACTTTTCCCTGCAACTGTAGAGTGACAAACGGTCTAGAAGAACACCCTCCCCCGCAAGTTCGGACCACCACTACTCTTCCGCAGGGATCTTGTACCCTGTGCGGGGCTTCGAAGTTGGGTGGGGGAGCGGGTCCAAACCTGGTAGAGCTTTCTCAAGAGTTGTGGAGGAAATAAGTTTGCCTGGAGTTGGGAAACCCTTCTAGATTTAGGCCCGCTTTCTCTTCCTCCCTCCCCTCCTCTTTAAGGGAGAAGACTTTAGATTATAAGGCTTAGAACGCGGGGTTCAAGCTTGCTGTGTGTGTGCTTGCTAAAAGAAGGAAGCGAGACAATATTAAAAAAAAAAACTATTTGCAGTGACCGCTTCCTTTCCAAAGCTTGGAACTACAGGCCTGACAGGCTTTGGTCGCCCACACCTGACAGTATGCAGAGCCTACGGGCGGGAGCCCGCTCTTTCTTCCTGTGCAATTTATCCAAAGGCCCTAGCTACCCAACCTTTCTGCCTCTGCACTCTGTCCTGAGTTCAGCATTTGGAAAACAAACCTCTTAAAGCAAATTCGTTTCTTTGACAGTTTGACTGCCCGCAGTATCTACACATCACGTTTCTTTGCATTTAGTAAACAAGTCAGGGCCTCCAGATCCTCCCCAAGCCTGCCAAGGGTCAGAGTTTGCCAAGGTATGGTCACGGGGTTCCCTTTCCTGGTCTCCGGGGTAAGGATCAGTGTCTCAGCTATTTTGTCAAGACACCGGCTTTCTGCCCCCCACTGTACTTTCACCGGTCTTCCCAGCCGCGCGGAGGAGGGAACGAAAGTAAAACGAAAGCGCTCCCGGGCGCATCAGTCACAGCCACTTCCCTCAGGGCGGCGGTGGCAGGCCAAAGTGTAAAGTAGGGAAGATTGGTCCAGGTAGGGGTAGGGTGGGGGCGGGGGGGGGAGCTGTTCCTAGAGGAAGCCCAGGAGTTGCCAGGATCTATCCTGGGTTGCGAAGCTTCCCCTACCTCCTGAAAAGCGAACCTGGATAGTGTATCAATCCTGCATGCAAAGTTTGGTCTGGGTCTAGAAGTTGAAGACTGTTTGGGACCCTGAAGAAATAAAAAAGTGAGGCATAAGAGCTAGTTTGCCTGCCAGTGGCAGATCCCTTAGTCTTGGGCCGGCGGCGTGCAAGAGTGCTGGCGAGGGCGCTCCAAGGCCTCTTGGGACTCGACCCACGGAATTCTTGCTCTGCTGAAACTGGATAAGCACCCCGCCCACACGCAAACAACCAACGTTTTATACAATTTGAAAGACTTCACGAAACTAGTGGCATCTCTCACAGGAGTCACTGCAGCCACAGAGGCGGTCTCCGCACGTTTCAGAGTTGGGTGGGCAGCCTTAACAGACTGCAGACTTTAGCAGTTAAGAGACATCCAAGTGAGGTGCACTCTGGAGTGGCAGCTGGTGCCATTATGGTCAGCTAAAATGTGTCCTTGTGTCCCCTTCTTTTCCCACAGGGAACCAACATTAACACGCTACCACCACCCCATACTTTCCTTAACGCACAGTAACACCTTTGCTGTAGGTGTGGGCAAGTGTGAGAAAGACCTTCAGAGCCTCAGTGAGTCGAAAGTGGAAACCGTTTTCTAGAGTGTTCGCTGCGCTCACCCACACCTGATGAAGGACTTAGCAGCCGGCCATTACCCCTCCAGCTGCTCAGAGGCGCTTTCGCACTGAGGTCATTTGCTCTTTAAAACCGGAGGCTGGGAGTCTAGTACGCATTTGCATTGTTCAGACTCAGCTTCGCCAATACCTTATTTAATCACAAGACCCCAGAAATGGCCTTGCCTTTCAGAGTCACGGAATGGAGCTCTCTTGGTCGAAAACTGGAAAAGCAGAGTTGTTTCCTGATAATGTTTTGTCATTTCAAGAGATTTCTTATTTCTCCCCTCGTCACCAAAAATACCAAAAAGCCCTAACTGTGAAAAGGAAGGCCCACTCTACCTCCATTTCCCTCTACACTGAGGAGCCAGGTTACCTGTGAAATAGATGCCTATGCTCTTGTGTTTAGTCTTCCTCCATTTCTTAAAAAATAAAATTACTCAGCACAAAAACTTGTTTTGACTCAAGAGATTATAAAAAGGTCTGCTTTTGGTTCATACATGGCTATCGTAGTCACTCTCTTGCAAGAGCCGTATTTTCGTGACCGGGGTTCCACTGGGTATTGCTGCTCAAGTGGGCGTCTGTAGTTATGAATTTTGTCTTTTTCCCTCTGTTCTTATAAAAACAAAAAGCAAGTGCATGCTTTTGAAAGCTCGTGTCTTTTAAAAATTTTTTTGCACTCTACGTTTTTTTAATAATAAAAAAATCCATGCTTTCATAACTAATGTTTTGCCTGAGCTAAAGTTAAGACTTAAGTGTTTAAATTGCTGTCCCTTTGCGCAGTCTTTATCGAAAGCCTTATCCTTTGAGCTTGCCACTGGAACCCGCATTAGGCAGCTCGGCGTGGAGTCCAGTTTGGAAACAAATCCACGCCCCTGGAGGTGAAATGGGAACACGCTCAAGCGATGCATCTGGCTTTAGAGTTTATGAGGAATATAGTCTGGAAAAGGGAGAACGCCTGTTTTAGCCGGCTGCGTGTCTTGCTAGAGCCCTCCTGGAATTCCTCCTGCAAACAGCGCGCCTGGCCTCGACCCACAGGGCCTCAGGCGACCTCTGGGCGCTGGGCTTTTGAGTTAACCCTACAGCAGCGAGCTCTCTGCGCTGCCTCAGCTGGGATCGCTAGCGCGGCAGACTTTTCAAGCGAAGGAGAAAGTTTAAGGTTGTAGATTAGACGTCCGGGAAGAGGCTGGAGAGAAGGGAGAGATTCTGCCTCCTGTGTTTAGTGCCCAAAACCTCGGACACCTCGAGCTCGCTGCTAGGCGGAGAAAATTCCCCCGGGGGAAACACTAGTGTACCCAAGACTTTGCCAACCCTCCACAGTCTTGAGGTAGCATTTCCACCCCCGCCCACCACGGGGTTCTTTCACGACCCAGCCTGTTTCTGACCAGGATTCGGCGTGGGCTAGGGGCTAGAGAGAGGTGTAGGAGCCGAACCCTCCCCTTTCCGCCTGCTCAGCCCAGGAAACCTTGAAACGGTTAAAAAAAAAGGGCGCGGCGCGGTGGGGCGTGGGGAGGGTGACACGTCTCACTCTGTGAAGGGGTAGGGTCCGGGGTGGCTGGGGACCTGCGGGGAGCCAGCGGAGGTGACTGCCAGAGTTTTTGCTGGGGGTGGGGGCGGGGGCGGGCTGCTTCCAAAGAAAAGGGTGGAGCTCGTGGACCGGGTTACTCCGGGAGAGTCCCTAGACATTGACTGGCTGCGAGGGAAGAGACTCCCTTGTGGGCTTCTTCCGGAGTCTGGACGGGTGCCGAGCCCAAGGCACCTTGGTCGCCGAGTCGCCTTCAGAGCCTGGGGCTGTGCTTTGCCATTCAAGGCAGGGGGAGATCAGGAGAGTAACGCCTCTCGGCTCCAAGTCCTTTGACCCTCGGAGAGGGAAGGGAGCCTCGGTAACCAGAAGAAGCCGAGTTGAAAACTACCCAGACTTTCCAAGTTTGTAAAGTGAAAAACCTCACAGAACTACGCCCATTTCCCCTTCCAGAAGAAAACCAAAGCAAAGCCGAGCCTCCAGTGGCATCCGAACTTTGTGTCCCCACCCCGCCTTCCCCTTTGCGGGCTGCGGGGCGCTACACCTCCCGCTGCCGGGGCGTGGAGTGCGCTGGGCGCTCTAAGGGTCACCTCCGGGGATTCACAGCAGGAAACGCTTCGTCCGGTTTTCGATCACACAGTCAAAACATTTGGTGTTGGTAGTCCAGAAAAGCAAACAAAACTCCAGCACAAACAGAATCTCTATCAGTCTTGTATCAGAGAATCATTTCCCCCAACTACAGTGAGACCTTTTTTTCTCTTCCCCGCTAATAGAAGGAACTAAAAAAATTGAAGATCCACCTGCCTCCCACAGCACCGTTTCTATCTGATTCTCTCCTCTCCTCTCTCCCTTTTCTCCACTATAAGTTCCTGTCTTATTTTTCTTTTTCAGGCACTTGCTTCGATCATATCCCCTGCAACTTGTGTAGACCTCTGACCTTAGGCAGCCTCTATCCGCAGTTTATGCAGCCTCTCAAAACAACTCGTTTTTGGTTCTTTTCAATGCACAGCCACGGAAAATTGTGCATTGTTTGTGTATGAGCAGCGTGTTCTCTCTCCCTCCTTTCCCCTAACGACGATGTGTTCCCAATCACAAGCTCTGTCTCCTTCCCAACACTGATCGGACTTTATTTTTATAGGGACTTAAAAGGTTAGGAGAAAATCACAGCGTGCTAAGTCACAACTCCGCTTAAAAAAAAAAGACAAATATTAATACTGAACGTTGTAGTCAGTTTTTGAAAACCCTTAAATATTATTAAGTACAACCTTCTCATTTTCTTTGGCTATTTTTCACTTCCAATAAGGAAGTATTAAAAGCAAATTTTTTGAGAATAAAATAAAATTATGTAAGCTGTACATCGTAGGTTTGGAGGAAGAAGATGGAAATTCAGGGTCTTTAAAAAAGAACTTTTATGGAAGAGCAATTATTAATATGAAATAAAATGTTTAGGCTAGTCCTATCCGGTGCCTGCACATAGTAGGTGCTTACTGACCATTTAGTCTCCTTCCCTCATTTTACTCTTCCTGCTCTTAGAAATATTGGCAGAAGATACAGACTTCCCAGTGTTTAAGGAAATTATGTTAAATGTTGCTTCTGGTTAATGTAATCTCCACTCACATAAAAACTCAAAAAATTTATCCATGAAACTTTAATAAGATATTAAAACTTAATGGAAATAGCTATGCAGAATAAATGTACTGTAATTACATACATATAAATAAATCTGAAACATTAAATCAATTCGATATTTTTCAGTGACAGTAATAGTAACTATTACCTTTGGATTCCCTTTACTTATTTCTTTAGTAAGAACGAAATTTGTGGGTTGTTACTCATTTCTAGCATTTCTGGTGGAGCAGCGTCCGCCCACTGCTGACCTATCTTGACCTTGTATCTGTCAGTGCACAATTTATATCTTTAAGCTATTTGGCTGATTTTCTTTTTGATAGAGGTTTATGTGCATTTTTTAAAAGCATAAAATCAGAAACCAGAGAAAGCGTTTAGCACTCACAAGCAGGAGGAAAAACTTCTGCGCTCCTCCTGTCCTGGGTGTGGAGACACTGGAGACTGAGAGGTGGCGGGAGCCACTTTGTAACACCGCTCCGGGTCACCTAGTCCGGGATTATTTTCTTTGCGGCCCATTCACTGGCAGTAAACAGACGCGAAGTGAGTTTCCTGGCAACTTTGCACTGCTCTCTGAATAACAGAGAATTATCGCAGTTTGCTTTTTTCTTTCTTCCTTTTTAAAAAGTCTTTCCTGCCTCAAATGGTTTAATAAAGAGTGGTTTGCCCCACTCCTTACAAATGCCTCGGTGGATACAGCAGGTGACCTCTTAGTGCAACAGTGGTTCCCCGGACCCACGCTATCCACTCGGCAAAGATGAGTCGCACACAATCAGCGAACTCTTTCGGAAGTGCCTACTTGGATTCCCTGCTTTTGTCTCAAACACTACACCGAAGTTCAAAGTGTTACACTTGATAAGAACCTGGTGTCAATGTTTTCACACGCGTGCCCTTACGAATGAAAACGCTTCACACACCGAGGGGCGCAGTCGCAACCTCAGGACCGGCTTGCTTGAGGGGTGCGCTAGTTCTAGAAAAGTATAACACACACCAGTTTTCTGCACTTATCTCCGGTCTCCACTCCAAAGGTCTGCAAGCCCAAGGCTCCACTGTGATTTCTCCGGAGTCCCGCGCCGGGTTCCTACTTTTGCAGAGCGGTGGGTGCGCGGCGCAGTGGAGGTCACGGTGAGTTCAGAGCAGCGCGTCAGCATCGGAATTGGAAAGAACCAAAAACGTTTGAGTCATTCTAGGAGCTGTGGTCTGGGGCTCAGGCCGGAGCCCTGTCAAAGGTCCTCAATGCGGGAGAACTGTGGATCCCTGAGCCTTGCTCAGACTGGACGCAGCGCAGGGAGGGCCAGTCAGTACAAAATTACTTATGGTCAGTTGGAGTCCTGGCATCGGCTATGCCCAGGATATGTTCTTATTTTTGCAAATTGAGATTTGAGCTCAGCCCTGAGTCCTACTCCACCCCCGCGGCCCGGATTGCCCCGGAGAGTTTTCCCACCCGATTACGTGGCGGGTCAAACCGATCGCGTCTGCCGGGACAGATAGTGCCCTTACCTTGAGGTGGGTGGGTGGGTGGGTGGGGGGTCTGGCCGCTTGGGCATGAACGTATCCGGATGGAGCCAGGAGCATGAAGAAGCAGCTGAGAAGAACCCACGCAGGCTCCCACGCAGCGGCAAAGCCGCAGGTATTTGAGAGGCTTGGCTGAGAGAGCGAGGGCCTCGCGCAGGGGAAACTGCTTCTCAAACTTCATAGCTCGAGCAATTCTGGTAGGGAGAATAGAGAGAGGAGGAAAATAACTCTCTCCTGGTGTGTGTGTCCTGCCAGTTTTGGCCAGTCAGCAGAAGCACTCCAAGCAAGGGTCCCAGAAGCCTTGGAGCTAGCTCACTGGGAGAAGGGAACCTTGCCTGACCCAGGGCTGGAGACAAGGTAGTGTAGAGGCTTAGGCCTTCTAGGTGCTTGAGAAAGTTTGGTCTAAGGTCCCTTAGGGCTGAGAACTAACCCCACTGTGGGCTGTAGGGAAGCCTCAGGCACCGGGCTAAATTTAGGTAGAGAATTCATTAAGGGTATTTCCTGGTCCTATTAGCCCCTGGGCAGAGGTCAGCTCAGGCTCCTTCTTTGACCAACAATGACTCTGGTTTCCTAAATCTGCAATCAGTGAACTTAAGGGCCCTGCTGCCTTCTGAGAAGCCTGATTTTGGGGCTGTCCAAGTACATTTGAAATTTTGTTCTCTCCTTCTAGTGAGGGCTGGGTAAGGGCCTACTTCTCCTGAGAAATACATGCTGGAACAAAGTGTGTTCAACATGTTGTTGGGTCACCAGGACCAGGAGAGGTTCTGCCTGTGTCAGGCAAGTGGGCTTCCTCGTGGCCCACTTGGAAGGGGGGGGTCCCATGTGAGCCTAGGAGAGGCATGAAAACATCCAACAGACAGGACAGAGCCTGTGAGTGTGTGCGTGTGCGTGTGTATGTGTGCGTGTGCGCGCGCGTGTGCGTGTGTGTGTGTGTGTGTGTGTGTGTGTATAGGGAAGGATGGGGCATCACTCTTGTCTGGTGTCTGATGCCTGGAACTAAAAGAAAGGCTGGTGAGCCCATCCTGAGGTGCAGAGTGCAGGACCAGAGCTCAGACTGAAGTGCAGATTCTCCTGACTGAATATATTGTGTTTTAAGCTTATTTTCCCGTTTACTTTCTGTTCATCCTCTGGTCGAGTGCCTGTCCGTCCACCCCACCCCCACTTGCCAGAAGGAGGCTAACAGTTATGTAATTTATTAAGTAGCTATTGCGTGTGAAACCCGGGCTTGGGAGAGCGGACGAGATAGGTCTTGTCTGCATGAGCTTACCTCAATCCAGTTTCTGGTTTCCTTTTTATTTTATTGTTCAGATTCTGGTTTTCTAAACAACGAAGAGATGCTATAAAGCGGGACAGAGGGGCATGACCAGGGAGAAGTGAGGAAGGCTACTTACAGTTTGGTACCCTTGGAACACAAACAGTGGCTCATGCCTTTGATCTCAGCACTCCTGAGCAGGGGGTGGGGGTGAGGGGGCAGAAGCAGGATCTTTGGGAGTTCAAGGCCAGCCTGGTCTACAGAGAAAGTCCTAGGACAGCCAGGTCTACATGGAGAAACCCTGTCTCAAAAAAAAAAACAAAACCCAAATTAAATAAATAAGTAAACAAACTAGATAAAGGAAAAAAAAAAGATTTCCTTGCTGGTGGGAATGTGAGAAGGCAGCGGGTTACCTTTCAGCAGAAGGAAGACAGTGAACAGGAAATAAGGGTGAGCTGCAAAGCCTCTAGTGACTCACTTCCTCCAGGGAGGCTCCTCCTCTTACTGGTTCAACAACCTTCTAAAGTATAGCCACAAGATGGGGGGCCAAGGGTCCCCCAAATGCATGAGCATGTAAATATAATGTGGATATATGTCTCACTCAAAACACAACATGGTCAAAACAAACAAACAGACAAACAAAAAGAACAGCACAAGACACCACCAAACCAACACCCCCCCCCCCCCAGCTCTGTGGTCCCTGACAATGTTAAAAGGATGTGGTGACCTTCTCCTGCAAAGAAAGATAAGAGATAAGGGTCTGTGGACATAAGTACATTTTTGGGAATTAGCCATGTGTGGCAAAGCCAACGGGAAGTCTTCAGAGTGGCTATTGACACCATAGTTAAAGCACGTTATAAAATGTGTTGGAACAGGTATCCAAATCTTTTTAGATCTAGGACTATACTGAGCTGTATTTGTCCCGGTTGTTTCTATCTCCTGTCCCTCAGACTTGGAAGATATCCAGGCAACGTGTTAAAACTGCACAATTCATGCCGGGCCGTGTCGGCACAGGCTTTTAGTGCCAGGGAGGCAGAGGCAGGCGCATCTCTTTGAGTTCGAGGCCAGGTTGGCCTATGGAACTAGTTCCAGGACAGCCAGGGCTACACAAAGAACCCCCTTACTCCCCCCTAACCCCCCCACCCCCATCTCAAAACAAAAACAAACCCAAACTCAAAAAGTGGTACACTTTACTTCACGCCTCTAGAGGCAGATTTACCAGAGGAAGAACTTGGGTTTTCCAATGAAAAAATAAGCTCCTAAATGGTGTGTAGCTCGGAGGCCAGGGGCTGGTGGCCAGAAGAGCGTCAGGTCACCTGGATCTGAAATGACAAGTAGTTGTGAGATGCTCAACATGAATATTGGGAACCAGACTCAACTTGCGTCCTCGACACAATAGGCACTCGTATTGACTGAGCCAGTTTTCTCAGCCCACTCAAATGAAACTTTAACCAAAACGCTAATAGATAAAGAACGGCCGTGGCTAAAGATGACCACGGGGAAGAAAGAGTTGTGTCACCGGACTTTGAGGACTACTAGCCTTTTCTTCTTTGGATTGCAATCTTGGCACCACATCACCACACAAGAGGTATTTAGTATTTACCAACTGAGTACAGAATACAGTCATTTTTGAATCAAGCTGTAATCAGGAAACAAAACACCAACACTTTCATCAGTTAGGATCAAAGGCAAGATAATCCTCCTGGTGGGTCATTTTCACTAACACATTCTTGGGCCACACACAGTCTCATTTACTTAAACAGAAACTTAGGAGACCATTTGGTTCTTAGGGTCTTATTACCTATAACTGTTTGCCAGTGCCGACGCAGGAAAAGAACTCAGCGGAGTCCGAAAACCTGGTGAAATCTAGGCTGCATTCTTAGGTGTAGAGTGGCAGTCAGGTTGCATGACCAGGACGGAAGGGGAAGAAACCATGTCTCTGGAAGAATAACACATGTGGCTGATTAAAAAAAAAAAAAGTTCATTTTCCACCTGCTTATACAAATAGGGTTTCATTGTCGAAAGCTTGGGAACTGCAGAGAGTCACAAAGAAGGAAATAAAAATTCACTTTTTATTTTAAAATGTTGTCTTTGCTGATGCGCATGTTGGTATGTGTGCAGGTGCTTACGGTGGCCAGGAAGGAACTGTGTCCCGTGGAGCTGTCGCTGAGCTGAATGTGCTGCAGGATCCCAGCTCCGGTCCATTTTCAGACCAGTGAGCACTTTGACACTGTGCCAGCTCTCCGGTCCCAAGTTTGCTTCACTTGCCATTGCCTAGACCTGTGGTTCTCAACCTTCCTTCTGCGACAACCCTTTCATAGGGATGCTCATCTTGTGGTGACCCCCAACCATAAAATTTATTTCCTTTGCTACTTCATAACTGTAATTTTGCTCCTGTTATGAACTGTAATGTATATGCGATCCACAATGGGGCTGTGACCCACAGGTTGAGAACCACTGACCTAGAGGTAATGTTGTTACTGATGACAATCTTCTCTCTCTCTACTGATGTCAATCTTTTCCCCCTGCCTCCGCCCCCCCCCATTTTCTCATTTGTAACTTACAATAGAGTGTAAGCAAATATCTCATTTGAATATACTCTCAACTTTTTATAGGTTTGACTATAACTTACATTGTTAAGTATTGCTTAATAACACCGTGTTTGTTTGTTTTGTTTTGTTTTTAGTTTTTTGAAACAGGGTTTCTCTGTGTAGGCTTGGCTGTCCTGGAACTCACTGTGTAGACCAGGCTGGCCTTGAACTCGCAGAGATCACCTGCCTCTGCCTTCTGAGTACTTGGATTAAAGTCGTTGCCACCACTACCTGGCTTAATAATTTTTAAAATTTACATACCATAATATAAGAAAGAAGGCACCACATTTTATTTATTTGTTTGTTTGTTTGTTTATTTAGAGGCAGATTCTCACTATCTAGTCCTGATGGCCTAGAACATGCTAGGTAGGCCAGGTTGGGCCTGAACTCAAAGAGTGTTGGAATTAAAGTCATCTACCATCATACTTTTTTTTTTTTTTGTAGCATACTTTGTCTGACAAGATTCTTATTAAATGTCTCAGCCCTTTTCCTATCGTGAGTAATGATCCACTGAGCACCCTTTATTTGTCTGAGTACCATCGCATGCATAAATTTTCAGGCCTTTAATTCTTGGCGTCAAATTGCCTGCCAGAATAGCTGCACCCAGGTAACCCTGCAGATAGTGTCAGTGAATTTCATTCCGCTCACCCAAGCTCAGTTCCGTGAGGTTGCTCCTATCACCCCCTTAGCTTTGGGGATAAGCTGCCGAGGCTTGAAGGGCACAGTGTAACTGTTATCCAGAATTTACAGCTGAAAGTCCATCTAGGTATTTTGAGTCTGAGTGAGGCTGATTGGCCTGTCTCCTGTTTGTGAGGCTGCCAGAGCTTCTGGAAAGCCTCCTCCTTGAACTCAGGGATGCAGCCTCTACTCTAACAGGGAAACTACCCCCAGAACTCTACCCCGTGACCTCTACTGCCTCCGAGGAGCTAGCTGCCTTTGGCTGTCAGTTTGCTTTGGGGACTTTTCTAGAAGTTGGATTTATTCATGTGCAGGATGCAACTATTTGCTTCTCCACCCTTGCGATGTGAATCACCTGAGGATTAAGATTCGGAGGGGTGGTACGCAGCTCCCACCTAAACCACACAACAGGGAGAGCGTAGCAGTTGTGGCTGGAAACAGTATTTCTCCCAGAGTCCTTCTGGGTTAAATCAGGGCGAGACATTGTCTTTTCATGTTCTGACAGGAAGCAAGTGAGCAGGTGAGAAGTGGGGGATTTGGGGAATTTTCAATAAGAACCTCACATGTTACTGATTTTATCAGGTGTAAACACACAGAGACACACATACATTCTGCCTATTGAAAGAAAGAATGCTGACTTTTCTTTCTTTGCTTACAAAACTGAAAACCTGGCAGAATCTTTTACTTGTAGCTTAGCAGTATTGCAAATTATAGGCAAGAAAAGCCAGATTGGGTGAAAATTAAAGGCCTCTCCCCACCCCCAGTTTGAGGGGAAACCATGCCATTTGTACATATTTCTGTTTTTTGTTTATTTTGCTTTTTTATTTTTTGCTTGATTTCTAACTACAGTCACTGGCACCACCAGAGTTGCTCAAGCTCCCTGGAGAAGGTGTGTTGTGGCCAGGGCCGTTGTGGGGCTCTTTGGCCTTTGTCACTGCTGTGCTGTCAATATTAATGAATGCCGCTTTGTTTTGAAATATTGATTGGAAAACTATGCAATGCGGTTTTACCTGGGCTTCCCCTCTCTACCCTAATCATGAGCAGTACATAAATAGACTCCTGGCTTGGGAGGTCAATACCAGACATGTTTATAAATCTGTTTTTTTGTTTGTTTATTTTTGTTTTGTTTTTTTGGAGGGGGAAGGTGATTCCTGGAACATTCTTGGTATCTGGGATGGAGTATGAACCCAAAATGGCTGTGAGGGTTCATGAAGCAATGAAAACTTGTTTTCTTTTTTCTACTTATTTCTTTTTAGTTGAGATAAGGTCTCCTGCAGCTCCGGTCAGCACCAGCTTGCTGGGTAGCTGAGGGGAACCCTGAATTCCTGATTGTCCTGCCTCGCAAGTGCTGGGATTACAAGCGTGTTCCACCACACTTGGCTGCTGCTCCCTTGTAAAACCGTCACGCGGCAGAACAGCCACCTGAGGATTTATCAAATACTCTTGTTCCCAGAAGTATCCGTTTCTTGGCTATACATTTTGCTAAACTTTTTCCAATGGCAAAACACTTTCATGGTATGCTTTTCCATGTTGGCGGGTCTTAGGCTCGGCACGCTAGGATTTCAGTTGCCTGATGTTTTAAGGTACAGGTGAGGCCATCTCTCCGATGCCGTGATAGGGTTGGGGTTGTGAGGGGCTTTGTTCAGTTTACAAGTGTCTTATGTGTAGCCTTATTCTTACGAATTAAGTGACTGACTAAAGTATACCCATCAGCGTCTCTTTTAAAATAATAATTAAGCAATGCTATTTACTTAATACTTAAAATAAGCAAACACCGTCATTTTCTTTCTCCTTTTCAGAGTTTCAGAACTCATGAGACTTCCTTCTTCTTCTTCTTTTTTTTTTTGGGTCTCCCTCCCGGAGATGTGCCTGAGGTGGTGAAAATGTGTGAGAGGGTGGGGGTGGCTCAGTAGGTCAGACGTTCAGGAAGTCAGAAGAGAGAAATTAGCTTGGTTTCTTAGCCGGTGTAAACTGTGTTTATTTGGGGACGGGTGATCTGGACTGACATAAACTCCTAAAAGCCTTTCTTTTGCACAGACACTCATTTTTAGCAGGGAGAGTCCGTGACAGCCTAGCACTGTCCGGGACTTGCCAGCTCAGCTGTGCCTCTGCCTCGGTTTCTGTTCTGCTTGCTGCTGTTATGTGACAAGCAAAACAGACGCGGCTTTAAATGTCCAGAACGGGAAAGGCTGTCACTAATGAAACTGTGTTTTCACGTGTGATTTGCCAGTTTCATACTGGCTAAAATACGAGCTAGGTTGATTGGCGAGTACTCAAAATAGAACTGAATCTAGTTGATTTGTTTAGCAGACACTTTGTGATGTTGTAGCTGTTATGAACGTTGATGGGTTATAAATAACAGTTGTTGGGGCTGGGGAGACGGCTGAGCAGTTAAGAGTGTGGACTTCTCTAGCAGAGGACCAGAGCTTAGTTCCCAGCCCCACACATGAGCAGCCCACGGACTCCCTGTAATTCAAGTTGTAGGGCATCATATGCCTCTGGCCTCTGAGGTCAGGCACTGTACTCACATTCATACACCCACATGCAGACATGCACACATATTTATAATTAGAGAATAGTAAAAATAAAACTGCTATGCAATGGGTTGAGAATATAGGATTGTGCCCGATCGCAAATCTAGTGGTGTAGACTGTGCCCTGTGTTGAAATACAATTGGTTGTCAGCTTGAGTGTATTCTACGGCATGCTGAATCCTGGCTCATGGAGCTGACTAGTTTATGGTTTGAGGCTCACTTAATTGTGATCTACAGCTCATTTTTTCCCCTCTATTTGTTTACTCTTTGCTTGCTAAGTAAACGCGGGCATATATTGTATTTTTTGCCTCCTCCCACCTCAAACTTAGGAATACTGTGAAATGAGACCATGACACTCGGCTGTAAAACATACATTTGTATTCCATTATTTGGGCTCTCTGCTTGGTTTCCTTCTTGGTGTTGGAGTCTTTTTTTTTTTTTTTTTCCAGTATTGGGGGTGGAACTCAGGGCCTCTTGCCTACTAAGTAAAATGCTCTACCACTCTGCCTCCAGCCTTGGTGTTTCCTCCTGGTCCAGAGATAATTAGGCTGTATCTGGGCCTGATCAAGCCAACACTTGGAATGAAGACAGGCCCTCACTTTCTGGGATGGCAAGTTGTCTGCTGTGGATGAACACTTAGCAGCTTGGTGCTCTGCATCTGTCAGTGACTGCTCAGGACTCACCCAGGATGCGAGGCCCCGTGGAGAAAAGCCAGGCACGAAAAAGCCTCCCCTTTTAAGTGGGAGGATGCATCAGAACAGGTCCCTGGGCCTTACTGAGATCCAGAATGGCATTTGGCTTGGAGACACACACAGCCCAATCAAGGCTCTCATTAGCAAGGATGAAAGTGCCTGACCCCCGTCACAGCAGGCTGAACAAGAGGGTGAGGGTTGTGGATGGGGTTTTTTTTTTCTCCTCCATTGTGTTGGGGGGAGTGAGTGCGGCTGTTTGATGAGAAAAGGCACCCCAAAGACAGATTCACAGGGAGTCTGAACCTACTTCATGGCTATAATAGAAATGGGTGTTATACCAATAAGCTTTGCAGTCCCATCCTCCTCCTCTCTGTTTGACCTTTCATCTTTGGGTTTGGGTCACAGCCTTTGGGGAAAGGGTGGAGGAAGAAGCAGGATTTACCCTGCTGCTGCTCTGGGTTTTAATTAATTAATGTCTACTCGGGAGGGTGGCTGTGCCCGCAGCCCGTTCTGCAGGAAGGACGGGCTTTCTTAATGAATAGCTATTCTCCAAGTTTGTTCTGGGTCCGGGAAGGGATATGAGGAGTAATTAGCGCTGAAGGCATAGTCAAAAGTATAAAAGTTGCACTCAAGCCAGGAACTTTATTTGCATATCAAATAAATGGCAGGGTTATGCTCGTGTCTCGGAGTCTCTAGTTATCCTAATCAGTAAAGAAAATGAAACCAGATGTTTTCGTTTACGTTTTGAATTGTGTTACTATTAAAACGAAGCAAGCCGAAGTATCTCTCTGAACCCAATCTAATCATTCCTCCAGATAGAATTCTCTGAACGTCTCGTGGCGTTTGAGAGCCGACTCTGGCGATCTGCTGGGCTTTACAGTCTGCCGTGAGATGCCTGCACACATTTCATCTGTGAGCTCCTTTCCTGGCGGTTTCCTCAAGCACTGTTTTTCTGTTGTGGCTTCAGTGATTTCTCGCTCAAAACGTAGCAGGACTGACTCATGGAAAGCACCAGACAGGGCGGTTGAAAGAATCAGCTCTTATCTGTGATCATCCATTAACGCTTTGGGAAACAGTGAACGTTTCTCCTGTCAGCCTCGCCGAGTCTTTAGGAGGACACGGGCATGAAGAGGGACTGGATGTGTATTTGGCTCTGGAAATTGGATATCGGAAGCTTCAGGGCAGCACGGCCTAGAGGCTAACAGTGCATGTGTCTGTCTGGGAATGAAGCTTGTCTAGCACAAGTGAGGCCCCATGTTCAATCCCTAGCGCTGAAAACTAAAGAAGACAGGAAAAAGTGGATGTCTGTGCCAGAAACGTTGAGAGCTAATAGTATTTGAGAAGCAAATTCCGTGAAGTAACTGAATGCACAATTTTTTTTAAATCCATGTGTCTTAAAGATAGTGTTTAATGTCTTTCCTCTGTGACATAGTAATCTACGTTTCTTCAAAAAAAAATTACAAAATTTAGAAAAAGAGAAAAAAAAAACCAGCCTTCAATTTGACTTAAACCACTAACATTTTTGATACATTTTAATTTTTTGTGCGTCTCTTTTATTTTATGTCATATGTGGTTTTTATGTTTTAGACGCTGGGATCATAGTGTCTCTACTACTTTGCTTTCTCTCACTATAGGAAACATTATGAATTGCTTCTCATATCCTTAACCTGAAGCTGTTTTAAAAGCTGATAGACCATTCTGATCTTTTGTTTCTGGGGATGTCAGCTGAATTATTCTGCCTTTTTCTTAGAATAGAAAACTTAACAATAGCTGATGTTTTGAGATAGCTCTGTGTGTGTGTGTGTGTGTGTGTGTGTGTGTGTGTGTGTGTGTGATGACAGCATGCAGTCATAAAAGAGCAGCAATCATGGCTGGACAGAAACATCCAGCCAGAGTCCTTGTGTTTGATGCCTGGCCCTGCATTAATTGCTGTCCAGAGTTATCCCGGGCAGGCAGCACACGTCCCGACGACACACGCACTGTAAATAGCAGGGGAAAGGAACAAACAGTTCAGTGTGAGGTCCCAACACGCCACGACTGTTTCCTTAGTGAAGACACTCACAGTCCAACCAGACAGAGAGAATGAACAATCCCTATTCACTTGTGCTGAAGATTCAAGCCTTTTAGTCCCGCTGTCTGAATTTCTCCAACGAGAGAAAAATGTCGGTGCCAACATGGTAGGATTCAAAATCTGTGCACTTTTACTTTTCTTTGTTCAGCAGATTGGACGTGACTCTGTGCTTACTTTGGCTTCCTGTTGGAGAAGCCAGACTGGGGGACAAGCACAGGGAGCCCACCCCACATCTGGCACTCCTGGGTCCTCCAATGTCAGGACCTTTACCTTTGGTGCCACAGTGGGAGGCGAGGCCTCTCTGCGCTGTCTCATCGCTGCCTGAACTGTCTTTCCAAGCAGGGAAGTTGGACAGAGACAAAAGCAAGAATTTGCTTTTGACAGCATCCCTCTCTTTGTCTACCCGGGTTCTTGGATTTCACCATGCTCTTCATACCTTTAGTCATTTATTTTACAGATGGCAACAATCTGTTCTTGACAACTGACTCAAAATACCTTTTCAATCAGTGGCTAAGGCCAGTATCCGAACAATACCACGATAAATTAAAGACATGTTCCAACTACACTCATCTCACAAATGTATGCAGGGACATGCATGCGTCTGTCACTAAGCACTCTTCTGGGTCCTTGAGGATAGAATTCGACCTGCAGTTGAAATATATAAAAGTAAACTCTCTACTTGGGGAAGACATGCCTCAAGGAAGGAAACACACGAGGGCAGACTGTCTCTGAGAAGCAAGGACTTAAAAATGCTTCTCTTTATCATTGCGTTTATTTTTATTTATTTATTTTCATTTCTGTATATGGGCGTTTTGCCTGCACGTGTATCTGCTCACCATCTCCATGTAGGGTGCCTTTGGAGGCCAGAAGAGGGCTTCAGACCCTTTAGAAGTGAAGTTACATATGGTTGTGAGCCGCCATTTGGGTGCCAGCAGTCAAACCCCGGCCCTCTGCAAGAGTGGCCAGCGCTTTTCACTTCCGAGCCACCCTTCCAGTCTCTATGATTTTTCACTTAATAAAATTCGGGGAAAGATGCTTTCAGAGAAACCTGCTGTGTGGTTGGGACACATGACTGTCTCTTTAAGGATTGGAAACCCAGCTGCTCTTAAACACTTTGGCATTTGGAGGGGGACTTTCAGTTGCCCAGGATTTAAATAGAAACTGCCAGTGTGTGTCAGACCGTCTTCGGGACAAGGAGTGATACTACGTGCTGTGTCTGATGAACTGTTGGGAGAGAGCTAAACGTGTGTCTGGACATGTGTCTGTAATATTTGCATCTGCCGTTAGTTACCTGACGAATTGCTAGAGGTCTGTGTTCTTCCGAGTCAGCCAGCGGGCCCCACAGTTTCATCGCAGTTGATGAGTGCCTCGGACAGTGTGCTTTCCCAAAATGTTGGGCAAGACAGGCTTTCACAAAATTTACAGTTGAACGTGATGTCATCCAATGGCAATCTTGAAAGTATAACGAGCAGAAGAGAGTGTGGAAAATCCAGGTGATCTTGATTCCACGGGGCGGTTCCGGTGTGGTGTTCCTCAGCGTTCACTCATCACCCTGCCTCGCCCTGCTAGCAGTGGCTTCTCAGTTCTCACTCTCACCTCCAAGTCTCCTGGGCTCAGAGTTTGCTTCCGTCGGGGGAATTTTTCTCTATGGCGTTTTTTAAAAAATTGCATTTAAAAAAATTTATTCAGAATTGTGTGTGATGTGTGTGGAGGTCAGATGGGTCTCTCCTTCAGCAGTCTGGGCTAAGAGCCAGGTGCCTTTCTGTAATCTGCTGAGCCGTCTCCTCAGCCCGTTGGTCTCGGTGTCTAACACAACACTCTGCCCCCACCTCCAGCCCTCAAAGTTAAAGGTCATTTCCTTTTGTCCTCAGCAACCAGGACATGACATGTTGAAAAAGTAAAGGTGAAATGATCACTAGTCCGTCTTCTCAGTCCTGAATCATCTCCAACGCCGTGCCAGTTCTGTGCGCACTTGTGTTATGGCCCGTCTTGCCTTTCCTCTGTACTCTCTACTTGCTCCTGTGCCTGCTCCAGCCCTCCTGGACCACTCGGATGCCAGGCAAGCTCCTTGTCCCTTGCCATCCAGCCAGTCCCACTTCTCTGACTCCTCCAATTGTGTCACTTCATGGCCAATAAGTATTTGCTGAATGAAAGAACGAGTGGAAGCAAACATGTGTAGAAGCTGAACCATTTTTCGCTACCAACATTTTCCGTAATTGAACTGTGAGCAGCCGTTCTTTCTGACGCATACGTAACCTTATCTTTCAAAAACTTAAGGGAAGAAGCAGTTGTCATAATACAAATAAGCTATATAAATTGAGAGAAAAATGAGGACTTCAGAAAAGGAAAATAAAGTACTCTACATCTTACAGGACTCATACATGTCAATCAAAACACTTTGAAGAAGGATGTATGAGTCTCTTGTGTGTGGCTGTAATACCAGATGACCAGTAATTTGTACTGGAATCTTTGAACCCAGGACCTTCCCTACACTGGACTGTTACACACCTACTCTATGACTGAGCCATGGGATATCACTTTTCCCGTTTTGTATTTTAAGACAGGGTCTTCCTAAGTTCCCCAGGCAGGACTTGAATCTGCAATCCTCAGCCTCTTGGATAGCTGAAAGTACAAACCTGGATTTCCAGGCCCAGCTAGGTGAGATCTCAAAGAGATTATTAGTTTAATGAGGTGAAGGAATTTTCCTAGTCTTCCTGACAACCCCAAATTGTGTTGGCATGACAGTGACAAATATATTGCTGTAAACGATACCAGAAAAATGTAAGTGTAATCACATAGGCTGAGACATCCTGGTATATAATGTAAATCTTGCTTTATAAAATTTAGTTGATTTTCTGTCAGGCAGTGATGGCACATGCTTCAAATCCGAGCACTCTAGAGGCAGAGGCAGAGGCAGGCGGATCTCTGAGTTCGAGGCCAGCCTAGATTACAAGGAAGTTCTAGGACAGCCAGGGCCACACAGAGAAACTCTCTCCTAAAATTTTTTTTTTGTTTCAGTTTATTTTCTGAATATAACTGAGGAGGACCCTGCAGGTGGCTACAGAAGGCAGCGACCGTTGAAGAAGTGAGAAGGAAAACTCAGTTCAGGTTGACTTTGTCAACCTAGACCAAACTTAGGGGAGTCTGATGCCAGGTGGTATATTGCTAGTATGTTTAAACACAATATAATTTGGAAAAAAAGTTTCCTGGTGTGGTACAATCCGTGGTGCCCAAGAAAGTATTGAAACTCAACTCAGGGTGCGTGTCATTTCTTCCAAGAAGATGGGTTCTGGAGCTAGGCTACACGTGCTAGCTTTAGGGCTTAAGGAAGGATCTGGCCTGGTCTCAGTCATGCAGATAGTATAGAGGTCATTTGGGATATTAGGCACCTCTGGGAGCTGGGGGAGTCTCTGGCTACACAGATAATGGAAGGGCTATAGACTATTTAGGTATCATCAACCTTGGTTGTGGGCGCTTCATATGGCCTGGCCCCACAGATAACGCAGGTCGCCAGGCTATTAATCACTTTCATTTCCCAGCTTTCTGGGTGGAAGAACAGGCTATACATCCACACCTTTGAGAGGACAATCTTGCGTGCTTAACATTCTTGGTTTCCCTAGAGATTTGTGTGCTCAAAGACTCACCCTCCCAACGTTATAACCTAAGCAATCCTGACATTTTAAAGAAAAAAAGGGTTTCATTTTGGAAACGGTGGAAAGATGTGTTATTTGGACATAACCCGTGACATTTTGACATTTTCTTTTCTTTGTGGAGATGGTGGAAGGTAGTCTGTCTTTTTTTTTTTCTTTTGTGTGTGTTTTTAAATGGTGAAAAGAACAAGCAAAACCAAACCAAACCAAACCCAAACAAGATGACAACAAAAACACACCCAAATCCCAGGGGCTGTAGAGGTGCCAGCCGGTCAGTTGCTTGCTCTACAAGCATGAAGGTCTGAGTGTGGAGTCACAACGCCCATAAAGGACACCGAGTGCTTCTGTCGTCCCAGATGCCAGATGCAACTGGGCATGCAACACAGAGGCAGAGGCTGGCACATCTCTGGAGCTCACTTGCCAGCCGATCTATTCAAGGTGACGCACTCCAGTGTCTTGGTTAATTTTCCTTTTTCTTTCTTTCTTTCTTTCTTTGTTTGTTTCTTTGTTTCTTTCTTTCTTTCTGTCAACTTGACACAAACTATAGTCACCTAGGAAGAGGAATTGCAACAGAAAATTCCTCTGTCAGATTGCCTGTAGACAAGTCTGTGTTTTTTGATGTGGGAGGCCCCAGCACCCTGTGAGTGGAACCACCCCAGGCAGGTGGTCTTGAGTGGAACCAGTAAGTGGCATTCCTCCACGCCTTCCACATCAGTTCCTGCTCCGTGTTCCTGCCTTGAGTTCTTGTTCTGACTTCCCAGTCATCATGGACTGTGATGAGGATGTGTAAAGCCAAGCTTTTGGTTATGTTTTTGTTGTTGTTGTTGTTATGATGTTTAATTCAACAATAGAAAGAAAACTAGGACATCTGGTTTTAGTGAGATTATGTACACACGCACACACACATGTATACACACAGCACATACTCATACAATACCGAGGGATTAGTATTAAAATTACCTTCCTAACAGTGTGTAAGTGTACTTACATTGTGCAACAGCCCTCTGGGCACTAACTCCCTCTCTCTCTTCCCTTTAGCCTTTGGCAACCCTCTTTAACTTTCTGTTTTTATGAGTTTTGGCCTCGTTATATTCTTCATGTGAACAGAGTCATGTGGTATTTGTCCTTTTGTGATTGGTTTATTTTACTTAGCATAATGTCTGTTGGCTTCATATTGCTGCTGTACAATCTGACAGGGTTTTCTTTTTCTTTTTTCCCCAGAAGGTTGTTTAAATACTACATTTGTATGAAAATACCACTTTTTTTTTTTTGGCCTCTCTGTCATTCATACGTGTATTTGGGTTGCCGCCATCTTGGGACTATTGTGACGTAATGCTGCAGTGAATGTGGGAGCCCTGTTATCTCCTTGACATGTTGGTTCCATTTCCTGTGGGTCTTTCTTGAGGCAGTTGTAGGGTGATTAGGACTTATAATGGTTCTAGTTTTCTTCCTTCCTTCCTTCCTTTTTTAAAGACAGGGTTTCTCTGTGTAGCCTTGGCTGTCCTGGAACTCTTTCTGTAGACCAGGCTGGCCTCGAACTCACAGAGATCTGCCTGCCTCTGCCTTCCAAGTGTTGGGACTAAAGGCGTGGTTTTCATTTTTTTTCTCATCTGAGAAACTTCCATGCAGTTTCCATAGTGACTGCACATCATTTCAGCTTCTCCCCTCCCTGGCTATCTCTACCTTTCTGCTCTTTTGGCAGCGGCCATCCTAGTGGGTGTGAGATGGTAGCTGTTGTGGTTTCGATATTTTTCTTGATTAGCGACATCAAGTGTATTTTTTTTTGTACTTGTTGCCTTTTGTAGACTCTCAGAAAAAAATTAAACAATATTTAGTGTGTGTATGATTGTGTATATGTGAATTTGAGTGTGTATGAGTGTGTGTGTGAGTGTGAGTGTGTGTGAGTGTGAGTGTGAGTGTGTGTGTGTGTGTGTGTGTGTGTGTGTGTGTGTGTGTGTGTACATGCTTATGCCACAGCCGGCATGTAAAGATCAGGGGACAACTTGCAGGCGTCAGTTCTTTCCTTCTGCTATGTGCGGTTTGAGGATCAGCTCAGAGCATCAGCCTTCAAATCAAGTGCTTCCACCTGCTGAGCTGTCTTGCTGGTCCCCATTTACTTACCTTTTTAAAAAAATGTCTATTCTTTGTCCATGTTGAAACTGGCTTACATTTGTTGCTGCTCTGTAATTATTCAAGCTCATCATATCTCTCTAGATTTGCACTCTTTATCAGACATCTGATTTCCAAATAGTTTTTCCCATTTCATGAGTTTAACCTTTTTTACTCTATTACTTGTTTCCTTTGATGATCACACGAATTTAATGACTATTTTGATTTTAAGTACTGGCAGCTTGAGTAATGGCTAATAATAAAATACTCTTGGTTATCCAACATATTTATGTAAGTAAAACAGCAAAAAAGACCGACTCAGCATCAGTCTTTGATCATGAAGACATGTGTAAAATGTACACCAACCCAAATAAAAACCTTTGTTTCCGGACAGTTCAAATGAGAGATTATAGTCTCTCTCTCTCTCTCTCTCTCTCTCTCTCTCTCTCTCTCTCTCTCTCTCTCTGTCTGTCTGTCTCTCTCTCTGTGTTTGTGAGAGAGAGAGAGAGATAGATTGATTCATTTTAATTTTAAGAACATGCCAGTCCCACCGACCTCGGACATTGCTATTTCAGCGTGACTGGCTGGCTAGGAGCCCTTTCTCCCTCAGCTCTCCTGCTTTTCAGTTTCCTGTCACCATGCCAGGCTTTAGTGTGGCGCTAGGGATCTGAACTCAAGGCCACGTGTTTGCACAGCAAATGCTTTCCCCATCGAGGCATCACTCTTGTTCCCTGCTTTAAGTTTTATTCTAGAGATTGTTTTCATTTTAACAATTTTTAAAAGGTTTGATTGGGGTTGGGGATTTAGCTCAGTGGTAGAGCGCTTGCCTAGCAAGTGCAAGGCCCTGGGTTCTGTCCTCAGCTCTGGAAAAAAAAAGGTTTGATTTGTCTGTCTTTCCTTCCGCCCCGCCCCCTGCGGCCCCGCCCCCTACGCCCCCGTCCCGCCCCCGGCCCTGCCCCCTCCCCCGACACCAGGGAGGGCCTTGAAGCCTTCAGCTGGTGTTGAACTCCCTATGTAGTATGCAGGCTGACCTTGAATTTCTGACTGTCCTGCCTCCACCTCCCCACTGAAGTCTCAGGCTTGCACTATCACACTTTGGGTCCAGGTTTATCTTTTCTTTCCTTAGTAGAGGTAACCGGACTTAGTTAATTTGGCGAACATCTGAGGAAATGTAGTCTGATATTCTTGGGGTTTTCTATACTCATTTAGTACCTCATTGACCCATAGGTGGCTCGACGGTCTGCTGGGGTTGGATTTTGTGTCTAAAGAACAAAACAACCCAGAGAGAGCCCGAGCTTCCGGTCCAGCCAGCACGGACCCTCTGGCTTTGCTCAGCGCCTGTTTGGTCCGCAGTCTTTACATACCCCTTTTCAAACCAGAAAACTCACACATTGCAGAATACTTTTTTTTTTTCTCTTGGTTTTAAGCAATCTGAAGGCAGGCTATTCTGATTCCTTAAGACAACTTTAAGAGAACAAATCTAGAACACTTGGTGCATCCTGCAGGTCTGTGGGCCGGTTAGGTGTTGGTGTTGAGAACCGGACGTTAGCCCAGAACTGCGATGCTGTCAAGAAAGTTGTGTTCAGGACTCAGAGTCAGCCTAATAAAAGACACCAGGCTACAGCCCTCGCTTTGTTCTGTTTGACTGAACCCAATGTCATCATTCCGTTTTCAACTTTTAAAAGCCACGAAAGCGAGGGATTTGCTTACTTCTGGGTTTTGATCTGTCGTAAAGGGCCAGAGGGGCAGTTTTTATACGGGATTCTGAAAGCTGCCGTCTAATGATGTATGCGCAGCACAATGTGGGGGAACGGAAACAAGTTACATCAGAGCAAACAACAGTCTAAAAGCTAAAACCATTCTCCCGAGGACCCGCTTTAGCTCCCACAACAGCAACTCCGAGTTTTAAGTCATGGCTCCACACATTTAGGCCGGAGATCTGTATGTTTCTTCCTGGCTGCTGTGTCGGGGCCGACGGATGGTGTGTTGACTTAAGTTCATCTTGGTCCTGTGCTTGGATCCAGTGGAGTCAGGGGAGAGTTTCTCCCGGGATCCTGGCTTGCGGGTTTCTTTGTCTGTCTCTATGGAGCATGTCCTGCTGATCCTGTGTATAACGGCAGGATTATAAAGTATCTGCGGCTTACAATCGCGCTATTGATATGTGCTAGATGCCTTGGCTAAGATAATAATAAATCAGGCAAAGCCAAGTATATTTTAGCTCTTAAGCCAAGATATGTCTTTACTACCTGCACTGATGAAGACTGTTTTACAGGATTAAGAGGACAGGAGGGTGCATGGGACATTATTTTTATCATTTTTATTTTTTATTTTTATTTTTTAAGGAAAATAGAATGATATATAGAGTTAAAAAGCAACCACAGAAATTGTTAAAGAACAAGCGTTTCAGCACAAGCCCCAGAGAAGCCCTGTGCATGATATGCTGGTTGTTATTAGATTTTAGCTGTTGCAGTCTTTGGGGACGTTGCTGGCATGGGTTTCTCATTTAGGAGAGCGCAGTCAGCTGCCTTGTGCACTGTTCCATGGGGCCATTGTGCTCCATTCCTATTTGCCTCATCCTTGTGGGCAAACATCTGCTTTTCTGTCTTCTCAGAACTGCAGCTGGATCTCTGGAATATTCTGTGGCTGTCTGGTATTTTCTTCTGCATATTAATATGATTACATTGCATGCAGGGCTCTTTTCTCATTTCAAAATAAATAGCTCCCTAATAACTGCAGATCGTAAAAGATTATGTAGGTTTATTGTGAAATATTTAAGCTATGAAAAAGTAGAAATATTAGGAAAAATAGTGACAAGACCCCTAGTGAGTTGACGATGGTAACATGATAGCACACTGGCAGTCATCCCTGTAGGTGTTTCTCCGTGCACATGTATTTGCATATAAATGTGAATATATTACATATGAATCTAAAATTAAATATAAACGTAATTTTATATAAGTGACATACAAACCATCTTGTAACTTTCCCCCTTCCTAATAACTGTGTGCCTGAACCATTATTTTAATGGCTGCACTGTGTGCATTTTATTTAAAATACAACCTTACAGTGGGTAGACCTTCAGTCAGGAATGCTGAATGAATGAGCAATAGCTTATTTACTCAACTTCTGGGGCTGAGACATAGCTCTTTGGTAAAGCTTTTGCCGTCCATGTCTGAGGCCCTGATGACAATACCCAGTACCACAGAAAACCAAAACAAAGACACCCAACCCCAGTCTCCTACTCATGGACGTGAGTGAGTTCTGAGTTTTCACTATTGAAGACCACAAGCCGGTGAACGCCCCTTTGCACCTTCTGTTCAAGTAAAACTTGTGAAAGTTGACTCAAAAGCTGGAAACAATGGAGTCTTCTGGGGAGTGCCCAAATGTACCCAAGCCATCCACTCACCATTGTCAACAAAGCAGGAGGGGTCTGTTTTGATACATTTTCCCAATGGTCTCATTGTCGTCAGTCTTTTTTATTATTTGCCAGTCTGAAAAAAATTGCTAACTAATTTTCCTCATGTTCTTGCTGTTACAAGCAAGATCAACACCTATTTCTGTATTTTTTTTTAAAAAATTCATATACATTTCTTGCCCTTTGTCCAGTGGTTTATTGTAGAGGAAATTTTAATTCAGAACATGGCTGCTCTGGCAAGAGATCACATCCAAAGACCTTTCTGGGTCTGTGTGGTCTGGCTTTAATCCCAGGAGACAGGGGCAAGATCTCTGAGTTCAAGGCCAGCCTGGTATAGAGCAAGTTTCAGATGAAGAAAAGCTTTAGGTCCAGGCATGGTGGCACAGGCCTTTAATCCCAGCACTCAGGAGACAGAGACAGGCAGGTCTCTGAGTTCTAGTCAGTGTTCTTCAGTCAGAGTTTGCTTGAGTCAGTGAGTTGAGAGGCAGTGTAGTGGAGTTGAGTTTGTGGCAGTTCAGATAGTGGAATTCAAGGCAGTTTTTCCTGGGAGAGTCTGACAGAGAGAGGCTGAAGAGAGAATAAGCTAGACACAGGTGAAGACAGGACGAGCCAGAGACTGAGAAGGAGCCAGAAGATTAAAACAGATTGCTAGAGTTAGAGGCCAAACAGAGCAGTTCAGTCAGAAGCTGAGTGAGAGAAGCTAGTTTGAAACAGTCAGCTTAGAGAGGAGTTTGAGCCAGAACAGTTGAGTTGAACTGGCCAGCGAGAGTTTAGAAAGAGCTAGAAAGGCTGAGCTTATTAAGCAGTGAGTCTCAGAGGCTGAAAGCGTTCTAGGCCTAGATTAGATTGGACAGAGTCTAGAAGCTTCCAGGATGAGGCCTAGGTTAGCAGACAGAGGCAGTAAGCCTCGGAGACCATAATTACATCAGGAGAATAAAAGTTACCTTTACAGGTTTCCTCTTGAAACTCTGGAGAATTGTTTTAATGAGGTCATTTAATTTTATAATCCTAACATAGAGTACAAAATACTGCCTCCCCCCTCCCCCCTAACTCCCATGCAGGAGTCTGAACTCAGCACTCAGGTGCTACGCAAGCGGTCCCTCCACCACTGAGACCTCCAGCCCAAAACACTTCTTTGGCTTGGGTTTGCTGACAAATGAATGCATTGATCCCCAGTTCTCATTTGTCAGAACAGCAAAAGGAAGAGCATTTAGGGACTTTACATCTTAGTTCAGTGTCTCTTTGTCTGAAGGATTCCTGATAAAAATCAAGAGATTTCTTCAAAGAGTAATAGTTATTTGGAGGCAAAAAATGAAGTCATCTGAGTTTTAACAGTGTGTGGGGATCAGTTCATCATCCATATGGGTTCAAAGGGCGGGTTTCATTTTCCACCTAGTAAATATAGCATTTAATTTTTTTTAAATATTTGTTTCAGCTTTACAATGCTACTGCAAATGTGTACTTTGGAGGTCAGAGACCAACCTCAAGTGTTGTTCATCAGGAGCCATCCACCCTGTGCTTCCCCTGGTTAGCACAAGGGAGCTAGCTCCTTGACAAAGCCTGTGTAAGACCTGGGGGTCGGTAGTAGCCTTGCCTCCTAGGTCAGGAGGTCTGTTTCCCTGAGTACAAGGAGCTATGGAGGCTGATGCGGTCAGGCAGCCATAGTTTGCCTGCAATGTCAGGAAACTCCTGAGAGAAGCCAGGACCCCAAAGCTTGAGGGTGAGCAGAGGGGCAGGAGAAGGGAGCCTCTTAGCATCTTCCAGAGCCAAGTGAAGCAGAAGTTCTTAAATTTGAGGCTGCATAGTGAGACTCGGCATCACTTCACCTCTGTCACCTATGACCATATCCATGGCTGGCCCCTAAGTAACACCTAGGCCCCCCTAGTAAGGCTCAGCCCACACACAAAAGACCATCATAGCCAGAGACCTGTGCTGGATTGGAATGCCCCTGGATTGGTAATCCCACAACACCTGGTTGTGGTGTTGGTGTTGGTGGAAGTTGGGTTGTGGGGGTGGGAGTTGGGGGCAGCGAAGGGTGAGTCCTTGACATCGCTGGCGTACTCTGCAGGCATCTGTCCCAATTGCCGTGCCTCTCTACTGGTTCTGACCATACCTGATGGGTGTCTGGAATTCCTTCAGACACACCTATAGGAGATGACTCCCACGTTGCGCAAGCCCGGTTGTTAGTGCACCTGTCTTCTCGTAGATGCAGAGGGGCAGGAGAACCCATTTCCAGGTGCCTGTCATCTTCCCACTTGGCTTTCTTAGTCTTTTTTTTTTTATTTTAACTTTATTAATTTATTCTTGTTACATCTCAATGGTTATCCCATCCCTTGTATCCTCTCATTCTTCCCTCTCTCCCATTTTCCCCTTATTCCCCTCCCCTATGACTGTTCCTGAGGGGGATTTCCTCCCCCTGTATATGTTCATAGGGTATCAAGTCTCTTCTTGGTAACCTACTGTCCTTCCTCTGAGTGCCACCAGGTCTCCCCCTCCAGGGGACATGGTCAAAGGTGAGGCACCAGAGTATGTGAGAAAGTAATATCCCACTCTCCACTCTACTGTGGAGAGTGTGGCTTTCTTAGTCTTATAGTGGGAGGGTCAGAGGATGAACCCACAGGCCTTCTACCTCAGCCTTCCCTAATGCTCCAACCCTTCAATACAGTTCCTCATGCTGTGTTGGCCCCCAGCCATAAAATTATTTTCGTTGCTACATCATAACTATAAAATTTGCAACTGTGATGAATTATAATGTAAATATCTGATATTTCCAATGGTATTAGGTGACCCATGTGAGAAGGTCCCTCAAACCCCCCAAAAAGGCTGCTCACGACCCACAGGTTGAGAACAGCTGCTCTTCATCATGGTGAAGGTCCCACCACCACCACCACCTGGGAGATATGGACTCCACTATAGTTTTGTGAGATAAGGTCTTTCACTGGGCTTGCCAATTAGGGTAGGCTGGCTGGCCAGAGAGCCCCAGGGATCCTTTTGTGTCCCTGACTTCCCAGCACTGGGATTAACAAGTATGTACCACTAAGCCCAGCTTTATGTGGGTTCTGGGATCAAATACAAGTCCTCGTGTTTACACAGGAAGCACTTTGCAAACTGAGCTATCTCCATAGCTTTCTTTCTGCACTGCGTAAGCCCCCCCCCATTACATCTCTCATTACCTGTCTTCCCTTTACTCCCCAATATGTCCCATGACCCCACCTTGTCACTCAGTTTAAATTCTTCATGCCTAGCTCAAAACACTGGGCAATGAACCTCTTGGTAGTAGTGAGGAGCGCCAGTGGAAAGGTTTGGTGGCTCCTGTGTCACAGCTGGGCCCCTCTTCTCCAGAGGTCCCTTTGTGCTTGGCAGTTAGCCTTGCCTTGACAAGTGTTTGTAGGCATAGGTTATTGTGTAATTCAAATGCTGACTTCTGTACACCCCCTACCCCCCAATCTGGTTGTAGTCCTTGTTCTGAGAATCTCCTGTCTCAGTGTTGTGTAAACACTGCTCCCCAATTGTCCCCTGTTATACCAATAGAGCAGGCTATGGCCAATCATTGAGCAGGGGACAGAACAGGGCTGGACTTCCTGCCAGCCACGGGAAAGGAGTTAGAGGAGGAAGAAAGGGATTCAGGCAGGGGATGGAGCCATGGGAGAGGTCCAGGAGACATCAGGAGAGAGAGATAAACAGGGAAAGCTATAAAAGCACAAGTGTCTCTGAGATGCGAGCTGGGAGAAAACCAAATTATCTTAGTGGGTTAAGAATAGAGTAATAACTGTTCAGTTCTTGTGCTGTGAAGCTTGCTAAAACAATATAATAGAGTCTCAATTATTTGTGTGTTAGCCGGGTTAAGAGAGAAACTGAGAAACAAACATAGTTTTGTAAAAATAACTCTAACAAGTGTTTGTGGGGTTAGTATGCTACGGTATCTGTAGGAACCAGGACCTTCTTTCTCCTCAGGGTTGTTGTATCATCAGGTAGTTTGATCCTGAGGTTTTCCAGCCAGCTGCTTTCTTTTCACAAACTCATTTAAGAGGAAAAGATGAATAGATGTGGCAAACAGTGTGGGAACTGTGAGCTTACAGATTTCTAAATTTCCTGATTCTAGATAGTAAAAGCCTTTTAAAATATTAATTTAAAATATGTCTCTAAAACAATGTCAGAGTTACCATTTTAACTAGCTATAAGTGCCCAGTCAGTGACATTAAGCACACTGTACAACAGTGCCAGCACCATTTAGCACAAAATGAGACGGTGCCCCGTTAAGCCTGCCTTCCACCCTCTGCTTCCTAGCCACTGACAACTACCATTATATTTTCCACATAGAAGTTTTTTGGTTTTTGTTTTGTTTTCTGGTATGGGGGGGTATTTTTTTTTCAAAATAAAACAAGATCTATTTATCAAGAATAGATTTGGGAACAGTCCGACTAGTCTTACAATTATATGTCTTCTTGAAATACATTTGGAATCATTTCTACTTAAAAAAAAAGAGAGAAAGAAAAAAACCACCCACATATACAATGCTGGAGGTTCTTGCTAACATAGGAAGCCATATGAATATCTTATTAAGGGTTATGCAAAACACTCCCTTCCCAAGTCCTGATATGATTACATGGGCCTCCCAAACTTCAAAGCATCAAAAAACAACAAAACAAAGCAAAACAAAACAAAACAACCCAACCTAAACCAGATTCAGCTGGCTACCCTTCTTGGCTACACAGCAATGGAAGAATCTGAACTTGACCCTGCAGCGTCTGCATAGACAACACTGTCACCGACTCTGATGAAGACTTAGACATGAAAGGGTTCCAGGACCAGAAGGTCAGTTCTGCGGGGTAGCTGTGTCTGGCTTGAGCAATTCAGTCTTTCTTCTATTGATAGTGAAAACATTTTATAATTCCTTTTTTAAAAATTTCCCAAACTTTTACAAAAGCAGGCTACTTGTGAAGTGTGAGGGCATCGAGTTGAACTGTGTGACTGAGGAGTCCACAGCAGAGAGCAACCAGAGGGAATACACTCCCAAACTATGGTGATTTTGGTCTAATCAATTGTAGCTGGGAAAAAAAAAACCTTGATGCATCAGCAGAGGGAAGAATTTGTTGTGGATGGTTTGGTTATAAAGTGAATGTGGCTGGGCGTGGTGGCGCAGGCCTTTAGTCCTAGCCCTCGGGAGGCAGAGGCAGGCGTATTGCTGTGAGTTCGAGGCCAGCCTGGCCTACAAAGTGAATCCAGGACAGCCAAGGCTACACAGACAAACCCTGTTTAGAAAAACAAAACAAACAAACAAACAAACAAAAAGCGAATGTGGATGAGTTTTTATTCTGGCAGGACTGATCCAATGTTTGTATTCCATGAAATTCATGAACTAGGAAACATACAACAGTATCTAAATCAGATAGATGTGCAGACGTTTAAGTACTATTTATTCATTTATTAATGATGTGGTAGCATTATTTTAGATTATAATGTAAATTATATAATTTCCCGTTCCCTTTCTTTCTCTAAGTCCTCCATGAAATCCTTGTGCTTTAGTTGTTGTTGCGAACATACACAGATTCGTAAATTTATAAAGACAGCCTACTCAGTCCATAGAACGTCACTTGTGCGTATGATTTCAGGGCTGACCGACTGCTGTTCTGGTCCCTAGGCAAGGCTGTCTCGTCCACTCTGAGCGTTCCCCAGCTGTCTGTGCTTCCTTGCTTAGGCCCGAGGGTTTGGGAGGCTGTCCCCTTCCACGTGAGTTCTCTGCTGGTGCCATCTGTGTTCAGTTCTTGTTGAGGCAACCATGGTGGTGAGACTTCAAGGGTGTAGCTTCTCTTACTATTTATATGTTTAATTAAAAATTTTTATTTGTTTCATGTGTATGGGTGGTTGGTCTGTGTGTAAGACTGTGTACCATGTGCATGAAGGAGAAACAGAGGCCAGAAGAGGGCGCTGGACCTCATTCTGACTGGAGTTACAGAGTTTTACGAGCTGCCACATGTGTAACTGGGCCTAGAACCTGGGTCCTCTGGAAGAGCTGCCAGTATACACACACACACACACACACACACACACGCACGCACGCACGCATGCACGCACGCACGCACGCACGCATGCACACATACATACAAACACCTTATATATACTATATGTATACTTTTATATACATATATAATATATATTTTATTTATTACAATTTATTCTCATTCCATCCCGATTGTTATACCCTCCCTCTTATCTTCCCATCCCCACCCTCCCTTCCTCTTTTGCCCATTTCCCTCCACTAGACCTCTGATGGGGGTGGTCCCTCCTACCCCAACTCTCTGGCGACAGCCTATCAGAAATCATCAGGATAGCCTGCATCCCCTTCCTCTGTGTGCCCACTAAGCCATCTTGCCTAGGGGCAGTGGCCAAATCGTGGGCACCAGAGTGCTTGTCACAGAGGTTCAGCAGCAATCCCCCTCCCACACGGAGAATTGGCAGCCCACCGGTTACATCTGAACAGGGAGTCTGGGTTCTCTGCATGCCTTGTCCTTGGCTGGTGTATCAGTTTGTGCAGCCCCCACCCTCCGGCCCTCATGTCTAGATCTGCAAGCCCTGTGGAGCTCCTGCTCCCTCCTGGATCTCTCATCCCCCACTCTTCCCGACAACTCTCAGTGCTCTGCCAAGAGTCCATCTTCGAGCCCCAGTATCTGTCCTGACTCCCCACTGGGCGGCGTCTCCCAGAGGACATCTATGTTGGGCTAATATCCACTTATAAGTAAGTGTATACCATGCATGTCTTTCTGGGTCTGGCTTACCTCAGGATGATCATTTCTAGTTCCTTGTTTTTAATAGCTGAGTAGTATTCCATAGTGTAAATATACCACAGTTTCTTTATCCATCCTTCAATTGAGGTACATCTAGGTTGTTTCCAGATTCTGGCTGTTATGAATAAAGCTGCTATGAACATAGCTGAGCAAATGTCCTTGTTGTATGGTGAAGCATCTTTCAGGTATATGCCCAGGAGTGGTATAGCTGAATCATCAGGTAGCACTAATCCCAATTTTCTGAGAAAGTGGTGGCCAGTACTTTTAATCACTGAATTATCGCTCTAGCCTTTAACTACTATTCACTAACTGATTGAAGATAAACATCTCAAGACATTTTGAAGCTAGAAATGAATGGTATATTTTAACCTTGATTTTAGTGTATTGTGTTCTGCCTGAATGTATGCCTGGGCACTATGTGCATGCAGTGTCCATAAAGGCCAAAAGAGGACATCAGACCCCTTTGATGGGAGTTACAGACAGTTATGAGGAGCCATGTGGGTGATAGGAATCAAACCCAGACCCTTGGAAGAGCAGCCAGTGATCTTAACCACTAAGCTATCTCCTCAGCTTCCAGGAGTGGTATTTTTTTTAAAAAAAGATTTATTTATTATTTATACAGTATTCTGCCCACACATGTGCCTGCCCACCACAAGAAGGCACCAGATCTCATAACAGGTGGTTGTAAGCCACCATGTGGTTGCTGGGAATTGAACTCGGGATCTTCAGAAGAGCAGACGGTGCTCTTAACCTCTGAACCATCTCTCCAGCCCAGGAACGGTATTTTAAAGGAAGGTCACGCATGATTCTACATGTGAACCCTTTGAATAAGAATTACGTAGTATTTTGTGATGCCTTCATTCATTCAGTCATCACACATTGATTGGGTGCTCACTGTTAATCTAGTAGTTGCATTAAATGATGACACGGGACATGCCAGCTCAGGATGAGGCAGCAAGTCTGGAGGTTTCGTGTTCTCAAATAACTTCTCAGGAGTTGCATAAAGAATTTTTCTGTAGCTTTACCTGGAATGTACAAATTTTGATTGGCAAGTAGTTTTAATAGATGGCCCCCTGGGAATAGCTTTTGTAATATCATCCTAATATTTGTATGGGGACAGAGAACATTGTGCTGAATTAATTTTAAAAAGCACGTTATATAATCAGAAAACTGATTCAATGTTATTAGAGTCTTGATCCTGTGTCCTGTATTGCATGAACAAGGGAAATGTTGATAAGGGGCTTGCCCAAACCGTTTTCTTGCCTGTTCACGTAATTGGGTTTGACAGTCTTCTGCCATGGGACGGACTTGTAGTCGATGGGACTCACGGTTTTCATAAGAGCCAGAGAATCATAATAGACATTTTATCCCACCCTCTCGTAATCCCCAGAGTCATTTTTTTTTGTTCCAGTATTGAAAGTGAATACTAGCGTGCCACAAACAATAACAACTCCTACATTTAAAGCTTTTCTTGTGTGCAGTTTAAGAAACAAACTAGTCCACAGAGAATAGGGCTCTGGAGAAAGAGGAAAGTATCCATCCCTACCTTTTCCTTGTTGTGTGGGTCTACTCACATGTGTGTGTGTGGGGGGGGGGGGGGAGGTGAAGCTACCCACTCCAAGTGGTATCGCACAGCCACTTACTCAGTTTCTGGAGGGTACCAGGTTAATGGTTATAGAAGAAAAAAAATGTTTGTTTTTTTTTTCTTTTTTGGTAGTGGTGTATGCATCTACTTTTCATCTGCCTTATTTTGGTTTGGGGGTTCTGGGGAATTGAACTCAGGTCTTTCTGCTTACAAGTAAGGCAAAACATTTACCTGCTGCGGTCCCCGCCCCCGATGCCTTAGATTCTGAAGTAGTGGTTAAACTGGCTCGCTGAAGTGGATGGAGAAAACATGACAGGGAAATGGTAGACTAAAGGAGACGTGTGGAGTGGGCGGGACTGGCAGCAGCCACTCTGGTCCCTGAGTCTCTTGCCTCACCGTTAGCTTCAAGCTCTGAAATTCCTTCCTTGGTGTGATCCTGGCCGAGGCCATGAGGAGTAGGAAGAACAGGAAACGCTGTTTCCAATGCTGGTACGCTGGTGAGTTCCCGTAGAGCCCAGCCGCCACGTTTGCCAGGCTCGCTAAGCAGTTCTTTGTCAGACTAAACCGTGTTAACAGTGATGTGGGGAAGGGGAGGAGTAGCTCTGAGAATATGCCCGCAACCACGCAACCACGCAGCATGGAACTTTGCCCGTGAGGCCTACCGTAAATATCCTAGAATAAAGTCTTTTATTGCGGAGGAGATGCTAGAAACAACGGGAACAACTGTAAAGAGATCTCAAGGACCACTGAAGACAAACGTCACCTATTTCATAGCCTGAATCAGAGTTTGGTTGTCACAGTAGCTTTTCCTGGGTGACTAAAGGGGCTCAGCCAGTAGAAGGAGGGAAAAGTGTCATAGAAAGTCTTCATTTTTCTTGCTGGAGGCCACCGAAGGCACTTGAAGGCCAAGAGTGTTCGAAAGCCAAGCTCAGATTCAGTCTCGTACCCTTGAGACGATCTCAGGGATCCAGCGAGTGAATAGCCCAGAGTCCGGGCGGCCTTGACCGGCTTTGCGTCTTTTCCTTATGTCTTTGCGTCAAGTAAGGAATTTATGTACTGAGAAGGAAGTGATATTTTTAGAACTGGCTCAGTATTTCCAGCACATTTATTGATGTGCTGGTTCTGTAGTATTTATGCGGCAACATGATGAACTATTATCATATTTTGGGATAGCAACTTTTTTTTTCTTCCAGAGCTGAGGACCGAACCCAGGGCCTTGCGCTTGCTAGGCAAAAAGCAATTTACCACTGAGCTAAATCCCCAACCCCTGGGATAGCAACTTATTAATTTCTTAGTATGTGCATGAGCTTTCCAGATTAGGAAGAAGAGGTCACTGCTCTGTTGAAATATTTTGACATCTTAGCTATGGCTCATTCTCAGCCTCTCTCATGGAAGACTGTATTCTCATGTCCTTGAGAGAAGAGCTTGAGGGGGCGGTAATAAAGATGCTCTTATTTTATTTTTAGTCTTGGAGACGATGCCCAGAGCCTTGTATATATATGCCAGGAGGGTTCTCTTCACCGAGCTGCACACCTGGCCTGATAAAGATAAATTTAAAAATCGATCAATTGGCAAGCTAGGAAGAGCATTGGATCGCGTTAGAGCAGTGAATTTTCTGTGAATCTTTGCTCTGTTTCTGATGCTGTGCTTATGACCAAATGGCTACAAACTAGTAGGCGGCCCCCATTTCCATGAGGTCTATGCCCCTGGGTTCAACCAACTGTGGACTACAAATATTTGAAATTTGAAAAAGAAGAGGTGCACACACACTGATCCTATATGGACTCGGTTTGTCTGTCTGTCTGTCTGCTTGTTTTGACTTGTTAGGTAATAATGCGGTATAACAGCTGCTGTATATGGTCTAGAGTGATTTAAAGTGTGCAGGATCATGCACACAGGTTCTGTGCACACACCACACCATTGTGAAGGAGGATCTCAGCATTATGGTGTCTACAGGGCTCCTGGAATCCGCCTTCCACCCAAGGTGTCATCCTGCATGGACTCTACTCTCAAGCAACATAAAACCTTAATGGGAAAGACAGTGAACTCGTGGATCTATTATCCACCACTGCACTTATCTTCAGCTCATCTGTGGGGAGCCATGCCAAGTTCTGCCATGTCAGAAATCCTGTGCTTAGGCTTCATGCTGTGACTTTCGAGTTGCTGACCTTTGCCTCACAAGGTCTTGTGTTCTAGGCTATCCTTGGACTATTTACCTTTGAAAGAAGGAGGGAAGTCCCAACTTGGAACCACCCAGAGGATCAAGGAAGTTCTTACAAGGAACTACTCAGAGAACTAGGAAGTTCTACAGGGAGCGATTAAGGCTATTGTATTCTTGCCTGGGGGCTAGGGTGAGTGAGATAAGAATAGATCCTATTGACCTTGCCCTATATATATTCTTACTAGTAGGGCATTAAAGTGAATCTTGATCAGAAATTTCCTGACTTGATTCATTATTTCTCATGTCTCTGTACCCTACTTTCAATCCCCACTCCCTCTTTCAAGTGAACCCTGATTTGATTTTTCCAGTGGGCCCTGGGGGCAGCAGGTACTCTTCTGGCCAAGGCCCAGAGGTTCATCTTAAAAAAAAAAAAAAAAAAAAAAATATATATATATATATATATATATAATATTATGTGCATTGGTGTGAGAGTGTCAGATCCCCTAAAACTGAAGTTACAGACACTTGTGAGCTGCCATGTGGGTGCTGGGAAATGAACCCAGGTCCTCTGGAATTAAGGGCAGCCAGTGCTCTTCACTGCTGAGCCATATCTCCAGCCCCAAGGTTCATATTTGTAAGTTTATTATGATGATTAACTTTTAAGTGTGTGTGTGTGTGTGTGTGTGTGTGTGTGTGTGAAGAGAGAGAGAGAGAGAGAGAGAGAGAGAGAGAGAGAGAGAGAGAGAGAGAGAGCATGTATGTGTACACATCTGAGTGCAGCACCTGCAGAGGCCAGAAGAGGGTGCTGGATTTCCTGGAGCTGAAGTTACATTGATCATAGCTGCCTGATGTGGGTGCTGGGACTCAAACTTGGGTCCTTTGAAAAAGTAGTTTGTCCGCTTCATCGCTGAGCCATCTCTCCTGCCCTCCAAAGGCTCATCTCCATTTCTAGCTTTTCAAATGAAATTCAGGTAGGGGGCTGAACCAGGCAAGGAGTAAGGAAGGCCAGACACGGATGCTGGAATTCCTCACTATCTCTTTCCTTCACCGTGTTCCTGATTCATCCCTGATTGTCTCCCGATTGCTCTCCTCCCTTCTTTTAGAAGCATATCTATTCTGCCCTACCGTCTGCCATTCCTACATTCTTTCTTACAGGCCTCATAGGTCTTCGCACACCACTTACTCCTTCATTTTGAACAAGCGAAGCCAGAATTGGTTAAGAAGCAAGTTAAGACCCCTTATTGCTCTTGCGGAGGACCTGAGTTCAGTTCCCAGCACCCACAGAGTGACTCACAATCATCTGTAGCTCCAGTTCCGGGGACTCTGACACCATCCTCTTGGCTCTGTGAGCCCAGCTATGCACACAGGGCATATACATGCATGCACAGAAGCACCGTACGCATAAGTAAAAATCCAACAAATGAGTCTTTTAAAAACATGATAAAGAGGTAGCCTCTACCTCTGAGGAGCACGAGCAGAAGGGGAAGTGATGAAAACTTTTGAGCATTGGGCCATGCCACTCATTAGCATCCATGACCCACTTAACTGCATGCCTCCGAAGAGGGTGCTGCCACTGCCCCTGTTTCATGAGAAGGAAAGGATTCCAGCATCAGTTTCAGGTCACGCTGCTATTGTACGCAGAGCCGGGAGCTGAACGTGAGGCCTTTTGTCTTCCACGTGCATCATTGTGTGTTTCACATACTCTCCTCTGCTTCCGGATAGCTATAGGATCATGTAAAAAAAATTAAATTTATTTAAGCTTCAGATTCCTGATCAATGCAACATAGATAATAGTGTCAACCTGAAAAGTGTCACATGGAGCATGGTGGGGTCCCTGGCACACGCTAGGCTGGACAGGCTGTGTTAAAACCTGCAGACTGTGCTTGGGTCTAAATAGTGATTGCAGCGAGGGGGCGGGGCTTCTTCCTGAAGCTGCAAGATTGTAGGATTTGTTTGGAGGGTACCCATGTATAAAAAGTGAGGCATTGGCAGGCACCCAGCCCAGCCCACCCAGCTCCAGTAGCGTAAGGAGGGGAGAGACGTAGTTACTTATATGTGGCATAAGAATGGAGGTCTGCAACCATCTGAGCCAATCAGCTTCAGTCCTTTGGAGCTGAAGCAAATGGACATTTCCCTTTAATATCCACTAGGATAAGAGAATCTCGTGGTGTATGTGTGTGTGTGTGTGTGTGTGTGTGTATGTGTGTGTGTATGTGTGTGTGTGTATGTGTGTGTGTATGTGTGTGTATGTGTGTGTGTATGTGTGTGTGTATGTGTGTGTGTATGTGTGTGTGTGTGTGAAGAACTACATTTACTTTATTCCATCCTTGATGAAAAACCAATTTGCCTTCCTGGAAAAACAGGCATTTAAACTTTGGTGAGCTTACAAGGGGTGGGACATAATGACATGTCAGCCTATGGTCTCTCTCTCTCTCTCTCTTTTTTAAATAATTTATTTAATTTTATTTTAGTGTGAGAGGAGTCAGAGCCATTGGAATTAGGATTACAGACAGTTGTGAGCTGCCATGTGGTGGCTGGGAATTGAACTCATGACCTCTGGAAGAGCAGACAGTGTTCTTAACCGCTGAGTCATCCCTCCAGCCCCGAGCCTATGGTCTCTTAAAGGCCATATGCAGGGTACTAGTACTGCTAATTTTGTCGCAGAATGCCCCTTTACACATTTGTGTATGAGATGGACCCTTAGGAACTGTAGAGGAAGACACCTGACATTGGCTCTTGGCTTCTACACACATGCACGCACACCTGCACACATGCATATACAAACACGCGCACACATACACACAAAGTGATATGAAAGTATATGTAAGTTTAAGCTGCGTAATCCCATCCCCAACACACTCATATTCAGCAGCAGCAGCAGCAGCAGCAGCTGTACAGCCCCTGTGCAGTGAGGAGGCAGTGTGCTCTTAGAGGCCTCATCTTACCATTTATGGGCTGTGTGGCACAAGCAAGCTCCCTTGGCCTCAAAACACTTTTGTTCCCTCAGCTGTAGAGTTTTGATGATGATAATTTACATATTGCTTTAAGATGTAAAGGAACATTACTTTAAAACTTGGTCTAGGATAGGTGCCTGCTAAGTATCACTTTTTTTGGCTTTGCTATAATGGTTCACAAAGCTTACATTAGATCCAAAACCCAGACAAAGAAATATCTATTATTTTTTAAAAATGGATTTTTATATGAGTATTAGGAGAAGAGTTAGGGGTCCCCCTAAGAGTCTTGTCTTTAAGTAGACAAAGTGCACCACTGTACTATACTCCCTGGGTGTAATGCAAAGGATGATGTGCTCATAGCGGCTGTGTAGATGGTTGCCCAGTATGTCCTCTGCGAGTATGCGCTCACTCGCGTTCATTTGATATGACCCACCAAATCCCTCACCCCAACTCACTGGTTTCTATATACAGCTTTATCTTTGCATCTAAACCACTGGTGAGTGATGCCCAGGCAAACTGTGAATGAAGCTTAAACAGGTTATGGATTTCCACAGAGAGCATGGCTCCGAGAAATACAGTTTTCTGTAGGGTGTCCCAGTGTGCCACCAGGCCTCTGTCACATGTAAACAGAGGTAGCCCCAATGAGGTGGGGATAGAACTGGTCTTGTCACATCAGCACCATGGGGACTTGTGGGCAGGGAGTCTGGTACTATGCTGGATTCTCTGAGGGAAAGGACCAGAGATCTGCCTAACAGTGTCTGCCAGCATTGGCACGGCAGTTGTTTGTCACATTTGTTGAATCGATTTATTATCTACAGTCAGTGGGAGTAAGAAGAGAGCCTTTTAAAGCGCCCAAAGGGTTTTCCTTGTTGAAAGCGAATTGCAGCTTCTGATTAATATTCTCCATAATTCTGTCCCTTGCCCCAGTGTTCTGAAGGACAGGAAATAAATTTGAAGTGGGGAATGGGAAAATTCTACTGTTCATACCTGCCTGAGTGATTCCTTGTCTGTGTGAAAACAGTCAGGGTGAAAGGAGTCCAGGCATGTCTGAGAAGCTCACGTATGTACGAAAACAAAAAAATAGAAATAAAAAAACCCACACACACAAGTGGACAAAACCGTGAGTGGATCGTCGGCCGAGTGACGGTCTGTGCTGTTTCTAACTTGTAGACAGTGGGGAAAAAATGTCCTGAGACTGATTCTGCCCTATCACCATCATACATGACTGGTTTTATTGAAGACTGATTGCTGGCTAAGGAAGACAATGTCTGTATAATTTGTCCTAATAAATGATACGTTACCTATTAACCGTTTAAGAAACCCATGCTCATATAGCTTGTTTGGTGACTTTTCCTGCCTCTTAAACTAGTTAGTTAAATGAACATTCTTAAGTGTTGTCAAGCAAGCCCATTCAATCTGGTCAACATCTTGGTGCCTAGACAAGGCTAACTTGGGGGGTATTTTGGGAACACATATGAACCCCTCATACCCACTTGTATGACTGAATGTATTCAGTGGCACTTTCTGTGGGCCCTGAGGATGGAAGGCAGGCTGGATGGGGCCCATCTTCAAACTTACAGTATAGGGGAGCTGGTACTGCAGGGCACACAGCAGCATTCTTTCCTACTTCCAAGGATGAGATGTCCTGGAGGTTTCCAGTCAGACAAATGCCCCACTCGCCGTCCTTTGGGCTGCTTCAACCTTGATGGAGTAATCAATTATATAAAAGAAGAGAGAGAGAGAGGGAGAGGGAGAGAGAGAGGGAGGGAGAGAGAGAGAGAGAGAGAGAGAGAGAGAGAGAGAGAGAGAGAGAGAAAGAGAGAGAGAGAGAGAGAGAGAGAGAGAGAGAGAGAGAGAGAGTTTAAGAGAAAGATAATTGCTTAATTTGCAGTGTTTTGAATGCCAGCTCGGAAGTGGAACGCAACACCTAGTGAATGAATTGAAGATTTTGAGGTCTTGAATAATAAATACCTTCATTACATGAGCTTTGCTTTGGACTGAGGTCACAAGGCACATTTTAATTCTGGCTGGAAGACAGTGTTGGGATAGCACCTGCCTTTCTCGGCTCTCAACACACAGGCATCCGGAGCCATTGAGATGCACTCTGCGCACACGCAGGGGCCTCACCTGTGAGACAGCAGCGGGCATTGTTTCTGCGTTTCTGCACTCTGTTCACTCTTCGGCTACCAGCAGGTGTCATTATGGAAATATGAAAATACAATGAATTTGTAGGAACTGGCTGAGAGGGAGAGAGGTAGAGCTCCGGATATTAAAAAAACAATAAAAAACAGAGAACTCCCTTGTTGCAAACTGATGGTGCCATGCTTAACTGTAATTTGGCCATGTTCCAGAGCCTTCCTCAGCTGGCACAGGGTTCAAGGCACATGCTTCATGTGTTTATAGTAAATTAAGCAAATATTTACTAAGACCTACTCTAGGCCCAGAGGGTCTGAAAAGCAAAATGTAATTGTTTAAACATTTTTATTTTATTTTTTATCCTGGGTTAAGTAAAGTAAATTTCACGCAAGAATGTAATGTACTTTGTATATTTCCCTCTCCTCGTTAAAAACAATTCTTTTTTTTTTTTATAAGAAGGTACTTAGTTTAATAACTTAGCACTGAGAAATTGCTCTGCCTTCAAGTTTACTAGCTATTATTTTTTAGAACTATTAAAACTTCATTAAAAGAACTTGCAAATGAAAACATCACAAACCAAAATTAATCGGGCCCAAAGTCTATACATCTCAACGGACTTCTATGTAGTTTGTATCATTATATTGTATTTATTTACTTGTTTGTTCAAATAGTAAAAACAATTCTTTTTTTTTTTTTTTTGGTTTTTCGAGACAAGGTTTCTCTGTGTAGCCTTGCCTGTCCTGGACTAACTTTGTAGACCAGGCTGGCCTTGAACTCACAGCGATCCGCCTGCCTCTGCCTCCCGAGTGCTGGGATTAAAGGCGTGCGCCACCACCGCCCGGCATAAAAACAATTCTTATCCTTAAAGGCTTGATGCCTGGGGAGAACGGGCTACATTCATGAAATAATGAGCTCATAGACTAAAGCAACTTCCCACTATAACACGATGGTCTAAAAAATATGGTAAAAGCTGAAAAAGTTGAAGCTGAAGACTAAGGAGTTTGTCCATAGTGGGCTAGCTTTTGTTTTGTTTTGAGATAAGGTTTCTTTATTGGGCTCTGGCTGGTGGGGAACTTGATATGTAGACAGGGCTGGCCTGGGACTCAGAAAGATCCTTCTGCCTCTGTGCCCCAAGTGCTGTGATCAGTAGGGTGTGCCACCACGCCTATGTGCTATCGTTTACGCCTTTCGGTATAAAGGCATTTCAAACGTATTTGGAACTCAATCATTCACACTTTTTTTTCTTGTTAATTTCTATCTCCTATTTTACTTCATACAGCTAATCCCTACTGAGTTATAATAAATGCTGTTATTTTGGGTCCAAAGCCATAACAGTTGAATATAATAATCTACGGTGTAATCAACTGCTGACATAATCAAGTCTTTCTACAGATTAAGGTAAACACTGCACGTGTCTTTGTGCTAGAGGCTTGCCTCAGGAAGTGTTAGTGTTAGTGTTCTTAATCAGGCTCAGAACTTCATTTGCCCATTTGCCCTCGGAGACCCTAAGGGTTTCCAAGGTGTGAGACAGGCAGTTTTGCCCTCTGGACTCCTGGCACTCTAATCCTGCGTCTAGATCTACAGTGAACCCTTATACCTGTCTATTGAAAGGCTGAATAAATGATGACAACACCAAATGGTCAGGTTGTGTGTGGTGTGTATGTGTATGTGTGTGTGTTGTGTGTGTCGTGTGTGTGTGTGTGTGTGTGTGTGTGTGTTGTGTGTGTATGTGTTGTGTGTGTGTATGTGTGTGTGGTGTGTGGTGTGTGTGTGTGGGGTATGTGCATGTGGTATATATGTGTGTGTGTTGTGTGTGTGTATATGGTGTGTGTGGGGGGGTATGTGTGTGTGGTGTGTATGGTGTGTGTGGTGTGTATGTGTTGCTTATAATGAACCACCAGTGATTTCTGGCTTCAGTTTTGTATTTAGAGACCGGCTTATGGAGCTCAGGTCACCTTTGAAATTACTAAGTAGCCGAGGATTGCCTTGAGTTCTTGGTCTCTGCCTCCACTTCCTGAGTGCTGGGATTGAAATGTGCACCACCAGGTAATTTCAGTTTCTTTAAACAGGAGCAAGATCTTACAGGCACACGTGAAACAAATGTAGCATCTTTATACATTTAGTTATTTCCTGTCATCAATAGTGGCTATTTATACACTCAATGTAACAGATTTTTTAATTGTATTTTTTCTTAGCAACTTACGTTGACTGGTTCTTTGAAAGAATTTTACTGCATTTTTGAAGAAGTCTCTCTTTTTGCTATTATATGTCATCAGTTAACATGATACTTAATTGTATTATATGGCTGTAATAATGAATACTAATGGTATATGTCTGCTTTCCAGTCCACAGGGTTGGAGACTGCAGACTTGTTAAGAGGGAAGCGCAGACACCACGTGTATGGAGCCAGTATGCCTTCCCGAGGACATAGAACATTCCAGATTAGCATCCGGCTGCTTGATGTTGGCTTGTTCATCTGTGTAGACAAAGTTGCATTCCTGAGTACTGTCTTAGAATGTAGTTAGAGGTTATGTGGGAATCTCTCAAAAGTTGGTATTTGGAACTGCACAATCCCTTTAGACATCAGGAACTGGCTGCACTGACACTGGATTTGCACTGGCTGTGTGTTTGGACTGCGGCTCCTCTGGCAATCCGTTATGTAGAGGACTGGGCTGCAGAGGAAGATGAAGAAGAAGCAGGTCTTACGTTTTCCCTTCATCTATCTCTCAGGAACTTTGCTCCTTTGCTCATGTAGTAGTGCAGCCTGGTGGTGTGAGCCTCTGGGAGGTAAGTCCCTCGGCGTAGCTACCCTATTGTCTGGCAGTCCCTTCCATGGCAAGGTGGGCTAGTGGGAAAGAACTGTGTGTGGGTTTGGGGGTGGGGGGTGGAGTTAGAGGTCAGACCTTGGCACTTTGGGGGTGCATCCAGAATGACCCCGACACTTCTGACTAGGCCCGCCCTCACTGCTTTCTGGTTTGGAATTTCCTGCATCTGTCCTGCACCTGTCAGTCATTTGCTGGAAAGCCACATATGAGGCATGGGAGGCTGTTATCCTTTATCCCCAAGTTTATTCCTCTCACCTCATGCCACAGGCTCTCAGGCTAGCCCCAATCCTTGTCCTCAGCCAAAAGCAGATGACTGCTGAGGCAGGAGCCACGTTGGCAATCTGCACCCCACTGTCTCAGGGTTTGTTCCTTCTTACCTTAGTGGGCTTCCCCTGGGGTCTGCGTCTGCGTGCTTTTTGATTTTCTGCCCTCTCACATCACTTTCTCACAAAAGCACAGTGGCATTACAGTGCTTGCTTCTTATACTCATGGTTGCACTTACTTTTAGATAGCATAGAAAAGGTTAGACCAACGCACGGTGTTAGGAAAGCCGGTGACCAGGACTAAGGTTGAGGATAGCTTTCAGAGATGGCTAGATCTTTTTTTTTTTTTTTTAGTTGTTGAAAAAAATTTTCATACACTATATTCTGATCATGGCTTCCCCTTTCCGAGCCATGATTCTACCCACCTCCTGACCCACACAACTCCTCACAACTTCTTTCTTTTCCTCTTTAAAAGAAAAAAAAATACAGGCTAACAAAAAACCCTACACAAAGAAACAAAACATAAGAAACGCACACACACACACACACACACACACACACACACACACACACACACACACACACACACCCCCCTTCACAAAATTGGGCATCATAATATAAAGAGACAAAAAGTCTATAAAAAACTAAAACCAAAACTCATACACAAATCCCGTTGTCCTAGCTCTGTGTTGGCCATCCACTGCTCGGCATGGAGCCTGTCCTTCAGTGGCTAGTATATTCAGTGAGACTCCATTGGAGAAAACTAATTATTCTTTGCGAGTGAGTGTCAATTACAGATAGCTTCTTTATTAGCTGTAGGAATCCATGTCCACTCCGCCCTCTCAGTGCTGGAATTCAACCTCGCTTGAGCCCGTGCTGGCTCTGTGCATGCTGCCACGGCCTCTGTGAGTTCACATGTGCCTCAGTCCTCTGGGTCTCGAAGACACTGTTTCCTTGGCGCCATCCACCCCCTCTGGATCTTACTATCTTCCTGTCTCCTTTTCTGCATCGCTCCCTGAGCTCTGTGTGGAGGGCTCTGACAGAGACATACCATTTAGCATTGAGTGTTTCAAAATTCCTCACTGTGCACACGGTCCAGTTGTGGGTCTCTGTGTCCCTCACTGTCTGCACATGGTCCAGTTGTGGGTCTCTGTGTCCCTCACTGTCTGCACATGGTCCAGTTGTGGGTCTCTGTGTCCCTCGCTGTCTGCACATGGGTCACTTGTGGGCCTCTGTGTTAGTCCCCATCTACTGCAAAAGGGGGCTTCTCTGAGGATGGCAGATCAAGGCACCGGATGCCCCTAGGAGTAATTTTCTTTCTTGCTATGTTTCTTTAGCAGAGCAATAGTATTGATTTTCCTCAAGATCCCTGGCTTATCTAGTCTCGGGTTCTTTTACCATTCTGTAGCTTGACACTTCGCCTATGTGACAGTCACCTTTGTTGTACAGGAGCTTTTCAAGTTTCATGAGCCCCCCCCCTTATTAATTGTTGGTCTTAGTGCCTGTGATATGTATGTTCTACTTAGGAAGTCTTTTCCGGTGACCATGTATGTGTTCAAGACTATTTCCACTTTCTCTTCTATGAGATTCAGGGTATCTGGCCTTATGCTGAGGGCCCTGACCCATTTAGAATTGAGTTTTGTGCAGGGTGAGAAATATAAATCCATTTGAATTCCTCTATGTGTAGCCATCCATCCAGTTTGACCAGCACCATTTGTTGGGGGTTGGTCTGGCGCCATGTATTCTACAGGAGCACATTCTCATGCACAGCTGTCCTTGTTGTGTGAACCTTGCTCTACTTATTTAAAGTCGATCGGCTAATAAACAATGCTGAAAGCTTGGGGATTGGCAGAAAAGAGAGAGAGAGCTGGAGTTTGAGGTGAGAAGCACATGGCCGGATTGGTGTAGATGGAGGCGGGCAGCCCAAGTGAAGAACATTAGCAAGTGTTTTGGGATTATGGATGGAGGTAGCCCACATAGGAATGATTACAGCAAATGGCCTGGGATATGGTCAGGATAGTTTAGATGCTTAATACCTGCCCAGTTCCAGGTTCAATGAAGCTATTCTAAAAAACAACTAGTGTCTGTGTCCTTATTGTTTATGACAGTGGCTTAGATAATATCACTGTAACAGTTATAGGCTAATTTTATACTTTTATAGCCTAATAGATATCTTACAACAACCTTTCGGTGAAGATGCTGTCTTTTTTTCCGGTGTGTATTTTTGTGAAAAATCATAGGTGTGTGGAGTTCTGTCTGTGTCTTCAATTTGATTCTATTGATCAGTGTACCTGTTTTTATGCCAATACCATGAGGTTTTTACTACCATAGCTCTGTAGTACAACTTGAAATCTAGCATGCTGATAGTTCATTGGTTCCTTTATTGTTTAGGTTTGTTTTAGCTATCTTTTTAAAAATTTTGTATTTCCATATAATGTTGAAAATTGTCCTTTCAAGTTCTGTGAAGAATTGTGTCGGGATTTTGATGAGGACTGCATTGAATCTGTTGACTTTGGTAGGGTAGCCGTTTTCAGTGTATCGATCCTAACCAATTCATGAGCATAGGGGATTTTCCCCTCATTTTCGGTTATCTTCTTCAGTTTCTTTTTTCACTGTCTTTACTGTCTTAAAGCCTGTCATACACGTCTCTGTCTTATTGCCTTTCATCTTGTTTTCTTTTCTCGGGTCTTCAGTATTGGGTGGTCACATGCTTGTTTGAACAAGGAAAAAAAAATGAGTGCTGTAGCTTTGAAGTGACCCTTCATTTGCTTAGCTACACGGAGAATAAAATCTGGAGAAATGGAGAAGAGGATAAAATGGGCTGTCTCTCCGCCTCACTTCGTTCAGCCCTTGCCTCACGTTTATTCTGTGGGATCTGATAGTCCTTGTCTCCAACGCCTAACCTTGGAAATCCCTTGTAATGCTATAATTTGCCTCCATTGGTTCCTGTTTTATTTTTTTCCCTCTGGTGAATAATTCAAGTGTTCTCAAATTTCTGTTTTAAAAATGTCCCTCCAGGAATCCACAGTGAAAATGAAAGATTGTTTTACCACTAAACACAGCATGAAGTCCATCCACCCATGCTTTGATTCTGGAAGCTGACCATAATCTGAAGCAATTACCCTGACTTCCAGCTGGGCCTGCGTTCTTCTTTTCTCAGCCCCCAGGACCAGGAGCCTCTCCCCGCAGGCTGATGTGACCTTGAAAAGCCCATGCTGACTTCTCACATTGAGGACCAAGCCTCCCCTTTCTGACAACATGAGACACGCTCGCAACGTTGAGCACACCTTAAACACTCAGTCTGTTCCCATCTGGCTGCAATCTCTAGCTGTCTTTATTGCCTGACTGTAGCTCTGTAGTCTTGACTGCCTTACTGTTGCCCAGTTGCTCACCCAGGGGAAGACTAAGGCTCACTTGTGGATCACACAGCTAGGCTGTGCCCTGCTGACAGCATCTGGAGGCTTGTGGAGCCTGCTTATAAGCATATCTCTATTGCCTGCCTCTGCCTTGGGCTGGTCCTGATGCTGGTGGAGTAATGATGTGTGTAGGAGGCCAGAGGGATCTCTAGGACGGTCACTGCTCAGTGCCCCAGTTGAGTCTCCAGACACTTGGTCTGCTGACACAGTTAGCATGTCCTCAGAACACACCACATCTATGTACCTTGCATCCCTGGATGAGCCATTCTGCCGCTGGAAATGGAAGTGTCCTCCTTTAATTTCTCTATGTTTCCAATGGGTCCTGCATGTCACACTGCCATGTCTACTCTCCATGTGGCCCAAGCTATCTTAAATCATGGAGAAACAATCCGAGGCTATTTTTAGGTATTTTCACCAGTTAACCTCCCCTGCGGTACTGTCTACTCTGGAGGCAGCCTCTCTTTTCTCCACCTTTAGAGTATTTCTGAATACCTAAGGAAAAAAATTCCTTCTTTACATTTTAAGCGAAATATATTTGCTGATGAAGCCAAACACTCACATGACTTTGGAGTGAGTATCAATCCCAGGGTTACAGGCACCACTTCTTTCCCACTCTTTTCCTCTTGAGAACTGAGTCTAATTCCATAGAAATAAATGTTTAGCTGTAAAAAAAAAATGGGGCAAAATGCAATTAAACTTAATCTTGTTTGCACTTCCCCTGGTAAGCACTTGCCGAGGCTTGGGAGAGTGTAAGTTCTCATGTGCTCCTCTAAGCACGAATGTTACCCACGACACAAAGCAGGGTTCTAATATTTTTGATAAAGAAACATTGTTGTTACCTCTAGGGAAGGGCCCTTGTTGCGTGGGCTGAACTTGGAACTCCAGGGCTTGAGTGGGCCTCACGCCGCAGCCTCCAGTCACCTGTCACTATGGGCACAGCACCACCAATTATTTAATTACCTACTTTTTATGGTGCTTGGGGTTGCGCTGGGTTTTGTGCCATACTATGCACACGTTCTACCTCCGAGCTCCATTCTCAGACCACCATAAAGCCTCTTAGCAGAAACTAAAGCCTAGGCTCGGCCAAACTCATAGTCCTTTGTTCCCCGATTGGAGGCAAATTTGTCTGCATTGGACTTAACTGAGAGATATGGTGTTTTTTGAAAGGACTTTCAGAGATAACCTTGACAGCATTTAACTTTAGTTCTAAGTGTGCTAACTTTAACTGTCATTCAAGATGATGACACAGTTGTGTCTGGCTCCTCTTTGTGGAGACTTTTTTGGCAACGGACCTTAGATTTTTATGACAGAGTGTGTCTAATTCCTCTTTATGATAGCTTTTTGACAGGGGATTCACAGACTGGCTATATTCTGTATTTTTTGGGTTTATTTATTTTATGTAGATGAGTGTTTTACTGCATTTATGTCTGTGCACATGTATAACTGGTCCCCATGAAAGTCAGAGGAAGACATTGGATCCCCTGGAACTGGAGTTAAGGTTGGATGTGAACAGCCATGTGGGGGCTGGAAACTGAACCCAGGTCCTCCTGAAGAGAAGTCAGGGCTCTTAAACACTAAGCCATTTCTCCGGCCCCTGTGCCCCGAACCACTGAGCCATCTCTCTGGCCCTTGTGCTCCTAACCACTGAGCCATCTCTCTGGCCCCTGTGCTCCTAACCACTGAGCCATCTCTCTGGCCCCTGTGCCCCGAACCACTGAGCCATCTCTCTGGCCCCTATGCTCCTAACCACTGAGCCATCTCTCTGGCCCCTGTGCCCCGAACCACTGAGCCATCTCTCTGGCCCCTGTGCTCCTAACCACTGAGCCACCTCTACAGCCCCTGTATTTCTAAACACTGAGCAACATTCTAGCCCCTGTATTTTTTTTTAAGTTTAAAATATTTGCTTTTCTTCTTAGGTGCTGAGGACACAGTTTAAGCTGGCTTTTATTGCCATTTTTATATTTTCAATGTGGTGAGAAGGGTTTTATTTAAACTTTCTATTGGCCTGGGACATTATAGAGGGAATTTACAACTGTGCTTAAAGGCAAAAGGTTAGATACCTCCCACTTTGCTTTTTAAAAAATTAATTGATAGATGATGTATGCCACAAGATACCAGTCAAGAGCCATAAAAATATGGGGAGACTAGAGACGTTGAGAAACAGCAGGGTTGGAGACATTGCTTAGCAGTCAGAACACTTGCTGGTCCCACAATTGGGGATGAAGTGTTCTAACACACAGTTGTCTCCCTTACTTTTCTGCCTCTGTGATAAAACACCAGGACTAAGGCAATTAATAGAAGTTTATTGGCGGCTTGATTATAATTCCAACAGTGTAGTCCATGCCCATCACGGTGGGAGCATGCACCAGGCAGGCAAGCATGATGCCAGAGTAGTAGTCGAGAGTTCACATCTGTAGGAGGCAGAGAGAAGAGAGCTAACTGGAAATGGAATGCCCTCCCCCAGTGACACATCTTCTCTAACAAGGCCACACCCCGATCCTTCCCAAATATTTCCACCAACTGGGGACCAAGGATTCACTCTATCAGCCTTTGAGGACCGTTCTCATTCAAACCACCCCACGGGCCTATAGCGGATATTTCTCATTCGAATCTGTAAACAAAATCTATCAGTCTTTACTCTTAAGTTAATGAGGCGGGTGGGAAGGGCAGTCTCCAGCTGCCATTGTGGTCTTCCCATCATTAGGTTCAGGGTCAGATTCTTCCCTTTTCACTCTTTGCTTAACCCTCTCACTTCCAGAAGGCCACCTGAAGGCCATTGGCTTGGGTGTGCACACAACCTGATTGAAAGCTGTCGTAGTGGTGGTGGGGCTGAGTTCCTCTGTAATCTGGAGCAACTTCTGCCCCAAATCACTCTTTGAATTCCTGCTGGGAGGTGAGAGTAGAAGGAAGGGCTGTGCTTCTGGGGGAAAGGTAAGTGCCTAGTGTGTGTGTGTGTGTGTGTGCGTGTGTGTGTGTGTGTGTGTGTGTGTGTGTGTGTGTGTGCGCGCGCGCGCGCGTGTGTGTGTCGGAGGTTATTTCTCATAAGGAATCCTCTCACATCACTGGGGAGCCTGAGAAGTCTGTACGTAGTGTGAGTTGGCAAGATGAAGCCCTAAGGTTGCTAGCGGCATAACTTCGGCCTGCAGGCTGGCGAGCTTAATCCTCAGGAAGACCTTGTTTTTTCAGCTTGAGCCTAAAGGCGGGAGAAGATAGATGCCCCAGTTCAAAGGCAGCGGGGCAGAAAGAATTCTCTTGCTCAGCCCTTTAGCAGGCTAGACGAGGCCCATCGCATCAGGGAAGGCAATTTGTTTTACTCACAGGTTAATCTCATCCAGAAATGGTCTTATAGCCACACCAGAGCAAGGTTTGGCCATTTCCCTGGACACCTCATAGTCTAGCAATACAAAAAGCAGTTGACTTGGTGTGTGCGTGCGTGCACACGCACACGCACGCGCACACACATGCACCATGATAGTAGAAAGGGGACTGGTTGAGAAGAGGACGGGGACCAGTTAGAGTAGGTAGGAGACAAAAGAGGATAATAGGAGTGAACATAATAGAGTACGCATGTGTTTGAAAATGTAATAATGAAACCTATTATTATCTATAATTAATATAAACATTAACATAAAATTGAACCTGTGAAGTGAACTACTAGCATCCATGAATATGTAAGCTAGAATTTAAACTCCACACGTTTGTTTGGTTATTAATTATGTGATAGACATGATCACGATTTCAGAGTTCAGGGAAAGGCAAGGCATGAGAACGTTGTGATTAAAATTATAACGAGTCACTGGGGTGTTTGTTCTTTCTTCAAAGAATTATATAAATCTCCTTTCCTCTGTGTTGCTTGGGCCCACATCATACGCTGCGCACAGCAATCAGGAAGTGGCATGGCTGCCCTCTCATAATTCTGTGAAAAGGCGATACACCCCAACCCCCCACAGTGCTCACATTTAAAGGAATTCTCAACAGGTCCCCTGCTTCAAAAGACTGCTGAGGTGGGAATTTCTACTTCCGTGACAGATCGCATGGATCCTGAGGTTTCTCTTACTATGAGCTCCATCTACCCTGGTTTGTCTCAGAGAAATCCTGAAGTTGACTCATCTCAATAAGATGCTTTTTTTTTTTCTCCTTCTAGCTGCTTGAGTGGCCTGGAAGTTACTATGCGGACCAGGCTGGCCTGGAACTCATAGAGTGCTGGAGTTAAATTGTTCCTGTCTTCATCTGAGAATATGACTAAGCATTAGCTGTCAACAAACGTTAGTCTGGCCTAGCTGGTAAGGTGGCATGGCTCATAGGACAGGAAAACAGTTTTGGGGTGTGCAGAGCATTCTGGGTATGGGACCCCTTCTTGTGGGGGTGGCTTCCATAAGATGTGTCTCCTACGTTCATTCCCTAGTCGAATAAACCAGGAGGCAAAACCTGCTATAATTGGTGTTTCTTCTGTGAAAAATCTTCTCAGAAGTCTTTGGTCCAGCAGCTGGTCCAAAAGAAAGGAGCTGGAGGACCTAAAGACTGAGATGGTCTTTTCTAGATGTTTCATCCACAGCAACCCCATACCACACCACAATAACAAAAACAAACAAAACAAAACAAGACCCCAAAGAGTAGCTTTCTTTGAACTCTGTGGCCATTCCTCCTGCTGTCAGTGTGACTTCGAATCTGATTTCCTATTCCATTTCTTTTTTTCCTCCAACCCTTCTCCGTCTTCTTGGGGGCTGCCTGTTGCTGTGTGCCCTAACTGCTCTACACCTTGTCTAGGCTCTTCCTTGAACCTAGCCAGCCGTTTAGCTTCTCGGCATGAAGCTTCTTCTCTTTGGGACTCATGAACTCTTTAGCTTTCTCCAGCCAGACTCTGTAGGCAGCTGAAGATGACCTGAGCTGATCTGAGCATCCTGCTTCCAATTCCTGACTGTGGGGATGATAGGCCCGTGCTACCTTGGCTTGGTTTATATGGTGCTGGGGATTGAACCCAGGGCTTTGTGCACACGAGACAAGCCCTCTACCAGCTGCCCTCCAACCCAACTCTCGATCCAAGTTTAAAAACTGTCATTTTAACCACTGTTGACTTTGGAAGCAGCAAATTCATTTTTATGGCAATTTAGGAAAACTAGATGCAATTGTTCTATAATGATTTTCTTTCTAGACTTCTTGTCCAGCTCAAAATTTTGTTATCCTCTTCAGTCGTTAATAGCAAGTGTCTAAGGAAAACAAAAAGCCTGTCATTAACCTAAATAGCCTCTAATGGCAACTTTGGAGTCCATTGTGTTTTAGAAAGCCTGTCACTGTGCTCCCGCCATTTCAAGGGCAATCAAGAGCTCACGGAGAAGTCAGGTGATTCAACTCCAGGTGGTCATCACTAATAGCTGAGTATGAGTAGGTAGTGTACTAAGTCATTTTAGACAGGGCTTCAAATGAAAAGTCTTTAAAACTCTTTAAATGATAAAGCATTTAGGAAATTGTTGGAGTTAAGAAAAAAATCTGGGGCTGGAGAGATGGCTCAGTGGTTAAGAGCCCCACCTGCTCTTCCAAAGGTCCTGAGTTCAATTCCCAGCAACCACATGGTGGCTCACAACCATCTATAATGTAACCTGGTGCCCTCCTCTGGCCTGCAGGTAAACAAGCAAACAACACTGTATACATAATAATAAAATAAATCTTAAAAAAAAAAGAAAAGAAAAAAAATCTAAAAATTTTGTGAAAATACGTCTTCGGGAGGAATTAAGAGTTAGTTATTCTAATTATCACCTTTCAGTGTAGAGCCAATGGTGATCCGCTGATCTCCAACAGAGAGTCCCAAAGTCATGGTCACACAGACAACCCTGGTTAAAATCTATGGAACACAAAACAAAGAGACACGAGTGTAGGACAGAGCCAGCGGGGGTGGGTGGGGTGGGGAGGGATTGTACGGAGAGGAAGAAGGTAAGAGATGGGGGTTGAGAGTAAACAAAATTTGTTATATACGTATACGAAACTATCAAAAGCAAATGTAGTCAATAAAAAAAAAAAACAAGGAAACCCACAAGAATAAAAAGTATTTTTGTTGTCATGAGAAAAAGTGAAAAGAAAGAAGTAATCATCCTCATATAATTGGAATAGTTTTTATAATTAGTTTTTTTATAATTAATTTATTAACAAATGGTTTTTGCTTGCATTGTTGTCCTAGGTACAACGCAATCCTTATAGAGTCTAGAGGCAAGGGAATTTTGAGATTTAATTGGACATGAAGTAAATGCGAAAGCTAAGTGTGGTTTGTAGGCGCTGCACACACAGCACTCCTGGTGTAATTTGCATGCAAAGGAAATGAAAGCAAGAGGAACTTTCAGACTGATTGTCTGTGAAGGACTTAATCGAAAACATTTTTCTGCTTTTAAAAAAGTGATTTATTTAAAATGTACTTTTGAAAAACAAAAGCCTTACCGATAACCATTTTAAGTGTATTATCTCGATGTGGGATTTCAGTAAAAGGTCAGATCTTATAGAAGTATTTTTGGTATGACTCAGTTCTGATCACAGATAAATTTTATCAAGAAAATGAAATTAGTTGAGCATTTTAAAGTCCTAGCACTTGTTTGAAGAGGCAGCACCTCCCTCCTCCCCTGAAATAAAGACTCCAAGGAGAGAACTTTGGCGGAGAAAAATAAACAAATTTAAATGCTCCTGTGCAAGGTTTCTTGAACAAGCTAGAGCTGACGATCGGGCTCCTTTAGAGCAAGCAAAGCGGAGTTGCTGTTTTTTTTTGCAGGGCAATAAGGCAAATTGAACTTCCTGCTTTTATAAGTGCCCATAATTAAAGGGCTGTATTTTATCCGGAAGTACAAGTGTGCAGCTTTCATTTCTATTTAAGTCTTGTTTAACGGTTTCCAGCCCCTTTGCTGAGCAGCTTCCTGACGACCCCTGGCTCTCTTTTTCCCCAGGATATGACTTTGGTTGTTGGCTAGGAGGCTTTCACAAGCCTGGTTATGTGTGCTGGCAAGCTCCTGGGCTGATGGCCTGACTCAGTGTGAGAGAAAACTGTGTCATCCTTGCTAAGGTTGAAGCCCTGACCTGAGCAGCCCCTTACTCATTAACCTCACCTACTCCAGAAAGAAGCTACTTCAGCTGAAATCACTGAAATCTGTGATTTCAATCTAAACTGTGCGCCAAGGAAAGAGCAAGCCAGCTGCAGGTCTTTAAAAGGCTTGTTTGGGGGAAACGGCGGAGCAACCGGCCTCCAATAGCCTTGACCCACATAGGAACTGAATGTGGCGGCTATGGTGGATCGGCGTGTCCTCTAGGCCTGTGCCCCACTGAATGGGAGCTTCAGTGGTTGATACAGGATAGACTCCATATTCCTAGGCCAGGAAAAGACTCAGATTCAAAAATCAAAATATGTTTTCTACTGAAGGCACGTCAGTTGCTACACCCAATATATTGCCAAACTGTTGTTAACTGTGTCCAGCAGTGAGAGCCTGTGAGAGACAAGCTTCCTTGTCTCCAATGCATTTCTTATTGCTACAGAATCGTACAGCCAGCAAGGCTGCCAGCAGGCGCTGGAGGTGCAGAGGCGGCTGCAACCTCCAGGTTTGAGTTTGCGCACTGGGCAGCAGAGGAGAGGTGACTTTCTGCCTTTCTATCTTCGCTCTGACAAATCCCCATCTTGACCCTTGTGCCTCCGCTGTGTGGCCTCTGTCTAGTAGTACCGATCTGAGCTAGCCTCTGCTGCCAGCTTGCTCACTCCTCACCACCTGCCTTTCCTTACTGAGGACCCTCAGCAACACGTCCAGCCCAGACAGTGACTGCTGGTAAGTCTACGGCAACAGGGATCTGTCATCAAAGGTAAGGATAGTGCCTTTGTGGCTAAGGGTGGCTGAGGAGCCCAGTTCTGTCTGACCAGTGAGACTTGAGCAGAGTCCACTGGGGAGAAGGGAGAGGAGAGGAACAGGAGAAGGCAGAGTCCCAGGAAAGCTTTTGAGCTGCAGGTACCAGATGAAAGGATGCAGAAACCACTGTGCTCTTCATCTTTCTTGCTGGCTTTGATTGCAAATGTGTTGCCTGGAGCTGGGTCAGCCATTTGTGACTATGAAGTTATAAGCCCAATTGTTCTCTCCCTCCCTCCCTCCCTCCCTCCCTCCCTCCCTCTGTCCCTCTGCCTGCTGCCTGCAGATAGATGACTATGTAAAGCTCTCAGCTATTGCTCCAACACCATGCTTGTCTGCTTCCTGTGATGAAGATCATGGGCTAAGAATAGCAGCAACACAGTGGTAGAACTGTCACTGAAACACGCTTAACGTGTACTGCTGCGCACACACTGTGAGCCAAGCCAAGAAGAGCATCACTTCCTTGCTTTCCAGACTCCTCTGAACCGCCGTCTCTTCAGTCTTACTCAACTTGCCCTTTGCAACATCAACAGCACCTTAAGAGACAGGGAACTTTCTTAGGCATATTCAAGACATTACATGTGCATTTTGTCCTTTCTTGTCACAAGTAAATAATTCTGGAGCCAAGTGTGGTAGCACACTTCCATAATTTCAGCACTTGGGAGGCTGAGGCGGGGGGATTGCATGTTTGAGGCTAGGCTAGGCTACAGAGTGAGACCATGATTTAAAAAAGAATCATCATTATCATCATCAACAACAACAATAAAACCCCAATCCATGTTAGTCTTACTTGCTTTTTTTTTTTAATTTTTAGAATAACAACAGCCTATTTTACTTATTTTTCTTCTTACTAGAGACAAGGACTTACTATGTAGCCCTGGGTGGATTGGAACTCTCTATGGACACTAGGCTGGCCTTAGACTAACAGAGAACCTTCTGCCTCTGTCTCCCGAGTGCCTGGAAACTTACTGAAAAAACAGTCAGAAAGGGATGCTATAATCACAGCAGTCTCAGATAAGGAAGAAGGGCGCTGAGAATGTTGAATTTGAGGTTAGCCTTATATTGTGAGATTCTGTCTTAAAATACCCTCCAAAAATCAGAAAGCAGGGGAAAGTGGTTTTTAAAGTCATCGATAACCAGATCTCTTAGGGTTAGTATTTTTCTATACGTCTTTCTACATGTTTTTCTAGGGGTCTGAAAATATTCCTAGCTTTACAAGTTTTTTTTTTTTTTTTTTTTAATCACTGGGCATGGTGGCACCTGCCTGCACTCAGAAGGAGCCAAGAGAATCATGGGCTCAAGGCCAGTTCCAGCTACAAGGTAAGGTCCTGTCTCAAGGAAAGTGTTTTATTTGTATATGATGTGATTTCATAACCTTAGAAACACTATACTATCAATGCTAATATACCTGATGTCGGGGCATCAGTGTGTTAACAGTCGCAGAGCGTGGGAGGGGCTGGGAGGCCCTGCTCCAGAGAAACATATCGTGTAGGATTTCAGCGGAGCAGAGGTGCTTGTCGTAAATCTGTGAGGTAGACAAATCAACAGGGCTTTGTGACTTTTCCCTAATGGGAAAAGAAGGTTCAGATTCGGGAGGGAACAAAAAGCTGCAGTTACTGAGTTGAGAAGCACAGTGGGATGGGTGAGAGGGCCAGACTACTGGCATCTGATGTCCTCAGACCTAGATCATAGCCCAATGTTGTCTGTAGACCTAGCTCATAGCCCGATGTTGTCTGTAGACCTAGCTCATAGCCCGATGTTGTCTGTAGACCTAGCTCATAGCCCGATGTTGTCTGTAGACCTAGCTCATAGCCCGATGTTGTCTGTAGACCTAGCTCATAGCCCGATGTTGTCTGTAGACCTAGCTCATAGCCCGATGTTGTCTGTAGACCTAGCTCATAGCCCGATGTTGTCTGTAGACCTAGCTCATAGCCCGATGTTGTCTGTAGACTTAGCTCATAGCCCGATGTTGTCTGTAGACTTAGCTCATAGCCCAATGTTGTCTGTAGACCTAGCTCATAGCCTGATGTTGTCTGTAGACCTAGCTCATAGCCTGATGTTGTCTGTAGACCTACCTCATTGTCTCCCACACCTTTGTTAATATCAATGATAAAAAACCCATCCATCCACATGCTTTTATATTAAACCACCAGGGTCCCCAGTATTCCACCCCCAACTCCCTCAGAAAGCTTTGCTCTATGGAAGGAAGGTCCTTACTTTTAGGGCACATTTTACCACTTCTCGAGTTCTTTGGTGTGGTGGCTTGTGCATGCATGCATGCATGTGTGTGCATGCATGCATGTGTCTATGTGTGTGTGTCTGTGTGTTTCTGAATAGAAGCTGTGTGAGTGGAGTGAATTTTTTCCTTTTTTCTCAGTCCTTTGGGGAACCCAAGGGTGCCAGTCACAGGCTCTAAGATGGAGGGAGCCATCATCAGTGCCACCATGGCTGAAGAGTGTGATCCTTCTGGACCAAAAAGTCTCACAGAGAAGCATAGGGTCTGGCTCCCATGACTAACTGGAAACCAACTCGTTCTTACCACAGCTGGTTTTTTTTTTTTGCTCTGCACAGTTCCAACCAATCTAACACAGGTACTAAAGTTCAAACCAGCACTTATATCAGTGTTATGACATTGCTTACAATTTTCAGCCTAGAGGATTTTTTTTTTTTAAACTGATCTAAATCAGTAGTCTGGCCATCAAAAGGAGAGAGTTCATGGTGTGGGCATCCAGGCAAAGAAACGCACGGAGGATTTTCTTGGTATTTCTTCTGGCCACAAGTATGGAAGGAGAAGCATCTAGAAGGGTTGATAAAGGGAAGGTAAAGGCACGGGAGGAGAAATCAGGCATCCGATGAGCCACAGAAGTGGTTTGATGAAGCGTGTGTAGTCTGACAGCCGGAGTTTCAGGTTTACATTTTTAGATGTATTCTGATGCCTTGTTGAGAGGCAAGCAGAAACCTGGGGAATATGACCAGGACAATTAATTCCAGCCCTCGATGTCGGCATTACCTGCACACGGACATGCAGTAGCCTCGCCTCACCTTGTCTGTGAAGGTGGCAGGTAGTGGCTTGGCCCTCGGTGAGCGCGGAGGTGTGATCCTCTTGAGGTGTATGAAGAGCAGGGACCCGGGCATCATTGGCTGCTGCTGCTGCTGACAGCTCTGTGGAAGAGAGGATAAACGGGCCAGCTGAGGAGACCCCTGTGTCTGGACTCGGCCGTGCTGAGCAGTAGAGAAGTACACAACATATAAATCTTGGAAGGAGAGTAGACAGGTTTTTTTGGGGGGGGGCGGGCGTGGGTTCCCACTTGAAATTCAGTTCCTTCAGAGAATCCCTGTGAAGCCCGCCCCCCCCCCCCCAATGTGTGTGAGGCAGCAGGGAGGAAGCCACTGGCTTCCATGACCAAGGTGATGCTCTCTCTGCTCACCACCACCCTGCTGGCCCCACCTTCAACTTCCACATTGGCAGATTCAACCAAACACCAGCTAGGGAATATTTTCAGGGGGAAAACTGCGCCTGTGCTAAAAATGTATAGAGTTGCTCTTGTCTCTAACCCTAAATAATACAGTTACAGCTCTTTTAATTCATTTGGGGATTATGAATCACCTAGAGATGATTTAAGGCGTCGAAGGGTGTGTGTATGTATGTAGGGTCTAACTAAACCATGCCAAGGTGGCAACAGCAGCATTTGTAGATCTGGCTCTCGCTCTGCTCTGTTCTTTCTGTGTTGCATAGTAAAAAGTCCCAGCTGGATCAGGCTCACAAGGAACAGCCTGATGTTTTTCAAACCAAAGCAGCATTTAAAAAAAAAAAAAAAGGTTTTCTTAGTTATGCAAATTAGCTGTCGCTCAAGTGGGGCACCAGCGATCCCTAGGAGGAGCTGGTCAGTCAAAGTTACTAGGCCTGTTCTGAGCGGCTGGGTGGAGATTTCTGTACCTCGAAAGGGCTGGAAGCTGCTTCTGTGTGTTACAGCCCGTTTCTGCTGAGATCATAATATCCGTGTCCCAGATGAGGCTTCCCTAGAGGGGTGTGAGCAATGGCTTCGTGTCATCTGTGGCAAAGGACACGGTTCTTTGTTGCCTCCGCTTTTCCGTGTATAATAGGAGGGTGACAGCACCAGCCTTTCAGAGTCGTTGGAGACTTGGAATGAGGTCATGCTTAGAAGCGCTGAGTCACCCACGGTGCTCAGTTGAGCTGTGACAGACAGCTCAGGGCACTCAGGAGACAAGATTCCTGTAAAGTGCTTGTGCCTGTGCTAGGGGACACGCTGTGATGGGCTAATAGGATGCTGGAGTCTTTTGTTGTTTTATTTAATTAATTTCTGTGGTGCAAGGCCTCACACACCTTGGCCTTCAAACCCTTTTTACTGTGCTGTTGCCTCATCACACACTCTCCACAGCCTCCCAGTCCCTGACAGGAAAGATCAACCGCCCTGAGCTGTCAGCATCCCTAACCACCCAACTTAAGCTCTTTCTCCCTGTGTCTTTATTTAAAAAACAACAAACAAACAAACCAACAAATATATATGAAAAAAGTGAAAAGAAAGAAAGAAAGAAGAAAAGAAACAAAAAGCAACCAAACAAAACTATTAAGCAACAAAAATACCCCCACAAAAATGAAAAATCAAAACAAACAGGCAAAAGGACAAGAAGACCAAAACAAACAAACAAACAAACAAACAAAATGCAAATGAAACAAAAAAAAAATCCACAGGGATACAATTGAGTTGGTTCTGTGTTGGTTGACTGCTCTGGGACATGCTGGCCAAAGAGCTTAGTTCCTGAGCAGCATTTGTAGCTGTCCCAGGACTTTCCCTGTAGGTCGCTTTACATAATCAGATCGCTTTATTCTGTAAAGTTAGGGGAGACCCAGCTCTGAAGGCCCAGACTCTTGTTTGCAGTGCAAACGGGGGTGGGGGGGGGTGGGGGGTGGGTGGGTGCGGTCGGGAAGCTGTGTTTTGGAATATGGGCTTTCCTGGGGACAGGCTGACTTGGGGTCGGATGCCAGAGTGGCCCTGCCTGAGAGCAGAAGACTGGTGAGCAGGAAGGGGTGTAGAAGGCCTTGTAAAGAGCATGTGGACTGGGCTTCTGAGGGGCCCTGCTCACACTGTATAGCTCTCTGTAAGCAACACACTCGCTCAGGCTCAGCCAGGAGGGGAAGGTCCCTCCTGTGGGTCACAGGCTCTGACTTGTTTTCTGTGGTTTAGCATTTTACATCTCTGAAGAGATGGGGAGTCTGGAAACGGAATCTGTTTGTCTGCTCTCTGTGGCTCATGTCTTTTTGCTTCCGACGGGCTACAGGGGCTTCTTAGCTAGCTATGGCTGTTCCCACAAGGCACCAAACTGGAGGCAGCAAACAGCAGAGGCTGACTAAGTGTGAGGTCAGGGTGACGGAGGCTGCAGTGAGGAGTGCGACCCGGGTCCTTGTTTTGGCTGGGGTCTTCTCCGTGTCTCTCATGGTCTCCTTTCTATGCTTGTTTGTCTCTGTGTCCGAGAATTTCCTTTTTACAAGAGCATCAGTCCCATTGGATGTAGGGCCTGCTCTATTTTAGTATGACATCATCTTCTACCTAATCATATCTGCAGTGACCCAGTTTTAGGGCACGTTGAGGCTTTTTCTAGTCAGAGATGGGAGGATCATCTCATATACACCCCACACAATAAATACAGCAAAAGCCAGGCTTCCCCAGATCCTGTTTCATCTTTGGAGGAAAGATGTCTGACATGGACACCTTTCTCTTCTCTCTGTGTGTGGGCCTGGCTTCCACTTCACAGCCTTTTCGTGCTCATGTGTTTAGTTAGAATGTACAATGGTCATGATGGTTTTCTGCATGCAAGGTCTGAGGTTGGCAAACATTGTTTTCTTGTGGGTCCTTCTTAATTTATAAACATATTTTGGTGCCTCTGTAACTTTCAGGTGATAGGATAAATTCTGGGATTTCTTTATAGGAATTGCCATCGTATGGCTGGTGTGCCATTGTATGGCCTGGTGTGTCATCACATGGCTGGTGTGTCATTATATGGCTGGTATTGTAGACTGTATTGATTGAGTCTGGTGTCATTATGTCCTAGTTTATTTTCTGTTTCTTGGGTATACCTGTCCTGGTTTACTTTTTCTTGCGGTGATAAAACACACTGACCAAAAGCAGCTTAGGAGGGGTTTACTTGGCTACTGTCCATCAGTGAGGAAAGTCAGGGCAGGAATGCAAGCACAGGAGCCTAGAGGTAGGACCCCCCGGGGTGAGGGGTGGGCTCTGCTTACTGGCTCACTCTGGTTGGCTTGCTCATGAGCTCATGGGCAGCATCTAGTTTGCTTTCTGTTGCTAGGATATACACCATGACCAAAAGCAACTTGGGAGAGGCAGGGATTGCAATCCATTACTGAGGGAAGCCTAGGTAGAAACTCAAGGCAGGACTTAGAGCACAAAGGATGCTAATTACTGCCTTTCCTTCCCAAGTTTGCTTGGCTACCTTCCTTATATAGCCTAGGCCCAGCTTCCCAGGAATGGTACCATCCACAGCAGTACCATCAGTATTCAGTTAAGACAGTTTCTCCACAGACTGCCCACAGGCCAGTCTGATGGAGAGAGCTCTTCAGCTGAGATTGCCTCATCCCAGGTGACTCTAGTTGTGTTGACAACAAAAACTAACCAGTGTAGCCCTTAAGCAGCTGCTTCTTTCTCACTTACATTTTTTTGACCTAGTTGCTCCACATGTGCGATCTGTTCACACATGTTTATCTGACAGTCTCGACTACTCTAAAGTGGAGGGTATCCTACTTGGGAGAATGTGGGTCTGATAACCAAACTCCTCCTCTGGAAAGGATGTGTGGACCCAGGACCCCTTGAAAATACTGTTAAGTTTAAGAGATTATGGAAGCACTATCAGGAAAAAATTTCTACTTTAGTCTTACTCCAAATGCCTTACATTTACTCCTAGTGAGCAAAGCATAATAATTTCTTATTTGTTTTGAGGTGGTCTTGCTGGGTAGTCAGGTTAGCACAAGACTTATTATATAGTCTAGACTGACCTGAACTTGTGACATTCCTGGCTCTGCTTCTGTTTTCGTAGGGGTTTCTGTAGCTGTGATGAAATATCATGATCAAAAGCAATTTGGGGAAGAAAGGTTTGGGTTTGTTTGTTTGTTTGTTTGTTTTTTTAAAGAAAGAGTTTGTTTCATTCACACTTCCATATCACAGCTCATCACCAGAGGCAGTCAGGACAGGAACTCAAACAGGACAGGAACCTTGAGGCAGGAGCTGATGCAGAGGCCATGGAGGGGTGCTGCTTACCAGCTTTCTCCTATGGCTTGCTCAGCCTGCTTTCTCATAGAACCCAGGACCACCAATCCATGGGTGGACCACCCACAGTGGTTTGGTCCCTCCCACACCAATCTTATGGAGCCTGATCGTATAGAGAACATTTTCTCAATTGATATTTCTTCCTTTCTGATGACTCTAGGCTGTGTCAAGTCATCGTAAAAACCAGCCAGCACAACGTCCCAAGAACTGAGAGTATAGGTGTGCATCATTATGCCTGACTGGAACATGGTAGTCTGGCCCAGGGCCTTGCATATGCTAAAGTCTAAGCACCAGAGCACAAGAAAACACAAAAACCTGTAAAAATTCCATTGACTAAAAAGTTACATATAGAAATGCTCATTTCAGAGTCCCCCTGCCCTTCCTGCATCTGTGGGGGGTTGAACTTAGGGACTCATACATTTTAGGAAAACACTTGGACACTGAGCTCCACGCCCAGCCCTTGTGGTTTTAAATATTAGTTTTCTTAGGGATCTATTGCTGTGAAGAGACACCATGACCATGACAGCTCTTATAAAGGAAAGCATTTAATTGGGGCTGCCTTCCAGTTTCAGAGGTTTAGACTATTGTCATCATGGCGGGAAGCATGGCGGCATGCAGGCAGACATGGCGGTTGAGAAGGAGCTAAGAGTTCTACATCTTGATCTGAAGGCAGCAGAAGGAGACTGTGTGCCACCCTGGATATAGCTTGAGCATATGAGACCTCACAGCCCGCTCCCACAGTGACACACTTCCTCCAACAAGGCCACTCCTACTCCAACAAGGCCACACCTCCTAATAGTGTCACTCCCCATGGCCAAGCATTCAAACACATGAGCCTATGGGGGCCATAACTATTCACACCACCACAGGCTGGCTTGCCATTCAGAGGTTTTGTCCACTGTCATCATGGCAGAAAGCATGGTGACACACAAGCAGACATGCTGCTGGAGAAGGATCCAACCTCTGGATTGGCAGGCAGCAGGAAAAGAGAGTGACAGTAGGCCTGGCTTGAGCATCTGAAAACCTTAAAGCCCAACCTTCATGATACACTTCATTAGACAAGGCCACACCCACCAAAACAAGGCCACACCCACTCCAACAAGGCCACACCTCCTAATAGTACCATTTCTTATGGGCCTATGGGCGTCATTTTCATTCAGACTACCACACTAGCCAAACCCAGAAGTCATTTAGCACCCGGGCACAAAGGATAAATTAGTTTATGTTGCTATGGCTATAAGCTGGAATGGAGCTATCAACACAGTGACACACAGACATAGAAAATATTAGCATTGATAGTATAATATTCTTAAGGTTATGAAATGGTATTATATGTAAATAAAACAATTTTTATTTGAGACATAATCTTACTTTGTTGTTTTTGTTTTTGTTTTTTTGAGACAAGGTTTCTCTGTGTAGCCTTGACTGTCCTGGACTCACTTTGTAGACCAGGCTGGCCTCGAACTCACAGCGATCCGCCTGCCTCTGCCTCCCGAGTGCTGGGATTAAAGGCGTACGCCACCACACCCGGCCCGACATAATCTTACTTTGTAGTTCAGACCGACCTTGAACTCACGACTCTCCTGCCTCCTCCTCAGTGCTGGGATCACAGGCAGGTGCCATCATGCCTGGTGACAAATAAAACCCTTTTGAAGGAAGGAATAATTTCAGACACCTAGAAAAACTTGTAGGAGGATGCACAGAAAAATACTGACTGTGGTTAACCCAGAAGATTTCGTTATTAATGGTATTAAAACTGCGTTATGCTGTTTTCTAACTTTTCGGCGGGGGGGGGGGGGTATTTTGAGACAGAATCTCATGATGTGAGGCTAACCTCAAATTCAGCATTGCCGGCATCCTTCTCCCTTATCTTAAACTGCTGGGAATATAGTATCATTTTCTGGTTGTTTTACAATAATATACTTTTAAATAAATGTATCAGTGGATCAATGTGATTGCCTTCAGAGTTTCTTTCATTTTCTCTCTCTCTCTCTCTCTCTCTCTCTCTCTCTCTCTCTCTCTTTCACAACAGGGTTCCTCTGTGTAGCCTTGGCTGTCCTGGACTCACTTTGTAGACCAGGCTGGCCTCGAACTCACAGAGATCCACCTGCCTCTGCCTCCCGAGTGCTGGGATTAAAGGCGTGAGCCACCATGCCCAGCTGCCTTTTGAGCTTCTGATGGCCACTGGTCCTGAGCATGATGTTCTTCCCACAGGTCTTAAAAGACAGCTCCATGCTGAGCCTCCATGCTTTGCTCAAGAGGCTCATAGTCAGCAAGCACAGTGAAGGGTTCTTACCCAAATACTCCGCAGCCACCTCTACCTGGTTGGCTGACCTCCCCTAGTCTGCTGACCCTGATTGACACTTTGAGGAGAGTCTAAGCCAACCAACACCACTGCGTCACCCGCCCCCTCCCCCTCTCCCCCTGTCCCTTTCTAAAAGGTTCACCACCTTGCCATCTGCTTGTGAGGTTTTGGGAGCGTATGGTCCAGGTCAGAGCACCTGCGATGCAGGCCTCCTCAGCACTTTATCACCTCCACCAGAGCTGGGTGAGGCAGTTTAGAATTCATCCTCTTGATGTTTGATTCTATATTTAAACCAAGCCACCAATGGATGTTTCCATCCTTGGAATGTATGTCAAGGTGTTCCTGAAATTACATTCGCTGGTTTCATTTTAGTATTATCCAAGAAACACAAGAATTTATGGAAAGGCCACAACGGTGTCCCAGAGAACCCTCTTAAGACTTGGGAGAGGACCCTGTAGAAGCCTGAAGTATCAGGGCACTTATTTCCAAACAATCTTTAGTTTCAAGTTCTCATGCCTTTTATAAAGTCTCTAAGAGCTTAGCAATTTTATTAACTCCTTCAGGTTTCATGGCCTTACTACATTCTTTTAATGAAGGGAATGCCAGGAGCGCATTGCTCTTGCTTTTTGTCTTGAAGGTTTTAAGGCTCCACCTTCCATACCCACAGAAACACGTACACTGCTGGCAACTCCCCTCCGACTTTCAGAACCCGTTCCTAGGAATAGACTGGAAATCCCTCAGGGCAGCTTCAGATGAGTTTCCCAAAACTACAGGTAAGGCTAAGCTGGCCCCTTGCAATGAATGGCACAGGACTGACTTTTCATAGCAAGCGCCCCCTTCCCAGTCTGGAACATGTGACAGTCAGTGTCTGTAGATGTTCGGATGCTACAGTTCGGGGCAGAGAGTGCCGCTGACATTTAGGGGGTGGGCACCAGGGATGTTGCCCAGTACCCTACAGCACAACCCAAAGACTTGCCAGGCTCACAATGTGGGTCAGAAAAGGCCGAGGACATCTGTCCACTTCTAGAGGCCTAGGACCAGTAAGTGCTTCTACAAGTTGCTAAGTAGATGAGGCTGGGCAGAACTTTCCTCTCCTGACATTGGCAAGGCTAAGAGGGAAAAGCAAGTTAGGGTCCTGGGGAGTGTTTAGGCAAAGGGCATCTATTAGGTTTCTGGCATTTTTAAAATAGAGGTTGCCCCTCGCCCCCAATGCCTGACAGTTAGTGATGCGCCTTTAACCCCAGCACTTGTGAGTCAGAGGCATGTGAATTAAAGGCTGCAAAATGAGTTACAGGATAGCCAGGGCTACACAGAGAAACCCTGTCTTTAAAAAAAAAAGGTGTTGTATATTTTTCTCACTTATTGAGAACAGGCTGAGAGAAAACCTTACATTCTTTGCTTTTGTTTACTTCTGTCTACTACAACTACTCTTGGAAATAGTGTGTCATTTTATTGTCTAAAATTTCTTTTATCTTGATGACCATGCGAATGTGTGCCAGTGCGGGAGGCCACGGGAGTAAGTTGGCTGTTCTTGTTTAATCACTTCCCGCCTCATTTTCTTGAGACAGGGTCTATGATTGAACCCGGAGCTCAGCCGTTCAAAGTAGAGCTCAGGATCTTCCTGTTTCCACCCCAGCACTGTGATTATGGACACCATGTGGCCACACGGAGCTTTTAAAGATGTCTGTTGGAGATGTAAACGCACGCAGGCTTCTTTTTCTTTCTTTCTTTCTTTCTTTTTTTTTTTTTTTTGAGACAAAGTTACTCTGTGTAGCCATGGCCATCCTGGACTCACTTTGTAGACCAGGCTGGCTTCGAACTTGTGATCTTCCTGCCTCTGCTTTCTAAGTGCTGGGCTTACAGGCATGTACCACCACACGCGGCTTTAAAAAGTTTGGGTTTTTTGTTTTTATTTTTTGTTTTGTTTTGTTTCCAGACAGGGTTTCTCTGTGTATAGCTTTGGCTAGCCTGGAATTGTCTAGGAGCTCATGCTGTATTCCAGGCGGCCTCGAACTCACGGAGATTCACCCACATCTACCTCCTGAGCTCCTAATCCTGGGATAAAAGCCGTGATCTGCCACCACCCCGCATAAATGCAGGTGCTCGTACTTGAGCAGGAAGCATTCCTAGCCACTGAGTTCCCTAAGATAGGCAGGCAGACAGGCATAGAAAGACAGACAGAGACAGAGAAACAGACAGAGATAGAGGTCAAGAATTTCCACGACCTCTCTTCTTTGAGGCCAGGTCTCGCAGGGGACTCCAGAGCATGGTGACTGAGCCATGCCTGCCTAACCAGGTTGCTCAGGAGATCCCTGGTCTCTGCCTCCTGAGTACCAGCAATTAGGGCAGCAGGGGCAGGCTTTTCCATAGTTCAGAGGACCTAAACTCTGGTCTGTGTTTGCAGGACTGGTCCTGAATCACTGGTTTACTTAATCACTTACCTCCCCAGCCTCTATCTGCGTGCTTACTGTGAACTTGACCAGGACTCAGAGCAGAATCTTTTACCAGGCTTTGCTTATCCTGTGATTGTACCGAGACCTGCCAGTGATGCCAACGAGCGCTCTCCACAGCTTTAGGCATCCTGTTTGCTTACCTTTCCATGAGGCCCTGGTTTGATTCCCAGCACCACAGAAACAATCTCAGATAGTTTCACACAGCAGCATGGTTTACAGCATTGAGTCAGATAATGGTTAGAAAAGTCAATGGTTGTTACTTTGTGTCTCAGGGGCTGGCTTAAAGCTCACCGGGAGCTGCCACTCTTGACTCTAAGGCTGTGTCTTCACCTTAGTGTTGCTATGGATTTTTACTTTCCCTGGTCCCGGTACTCAATTGTTGCCTGAGTTTTGAACAGTAATTCATCACCTCAGGGCAGAAGCAATTCTTCATCCCACTGCAGGTGCAGTCAGTGTTGTGTGACATCAGGTAGCCGGGCTTACACAGTTTAAGTCCTTTACAAGTACCTGTTTCCTGATGCATTTCTTATTGGCAACACCACAGATCTTTCCAGAGCAGTCAGCCATAAATGAAGACAAGGTTGTTTGTATCCCTGCCATATATTTCCCCCCTTGTCAAGTTCAGGCCATAACTGCTTCCCTTTGTAATGTACTCTAGAAGAGCTAGCCATGTGGGAGTGCCATATATGAGTACACACAAGGGGCAAGCAGGGAAGCTACTTTCACCACTTTATTGTCACACTGGGTAGTCGGTCCCCAAAATATCTATAGTGCTTTTTCATATGGAGAGCAAATCAATTCTTATTCTGTGTTCACAGATGTCTGTGCATGAGAGAGAAAAATAAAATGTTTGCTCAGTTGATTTCACACCGTGCCTTTTGAATCACTCTAGTACTGTAGAACATGACCTGTATGGATCTGTGGCCTGTGTACACATGTGTGTACATCTGTATATGAGTCTTGAATAGATACGAGTCATATTTAACACCTGTACTCTTCATAAAGAGACATTATAAATGAAATCTCAAATTCAGTATCAGTTCTGACGTGCTTTAAGCCAACTTTTTATTATACAGTCTTTGAGTTTGGAGGGAAGCAGAAAAAAAAATCCTACAACGAACAGCCTCCTTTACTCCATAATCGACTTTTTAATAGACTCTATCACAAATAGATTCATCAACCCACCATTTATCAACACACCCTATTTTTGGATATTATTTTAAAGTAAGTTGTAGCCTTCAAAGCACTTTATCCCAAGCCATTTTAGCAAGTATTGTCTTTAATGCCAGCTAAATATTTCCATTTTTTCCCTCTGAGGTTAAAAAACAAAACAAAATAAAACCGAACTATGTATAACGAAATGCAGATATACACAGTGGACCGGACCGGGAGGAACTATGATAAATAAACGCACACAGCTGTAGACCTTGATCAGGACTGGCACGGAACCTTACCACCCTTCCAGGATGCCCCCTTTGGGCTCCTTCCCTGTCATTGCCCCCCTCCCCCACCCCCCAGGCAACTGTCCTGACCTCTTGCCTACCTTAGAGTCAGTTTTGCTTTTTCCAGAATTTACAGCTAGAACCTGCAGCTGCTTTGGGGGTACAGAAAAGGCCTTTAATTTTATTGTTAACGCTGATTTTTCTGACTGCTCAGAATTAAGGATTTCCATATGGGGCAGAGCAGTGTCTCAGCGTCCAGCTGACAAGAGATGTGACGCATTCTTAGGTGCATACTTATCCTTATGACAAGACAGGTGCAGAAAAAATGAAGAGGTTTTGGATGAGAAGCTGGTTGTAAAAACACACACACGTTTGCACGAGTCTGGCTGAAGGTGTTTAGTCACTGAATGCACACAGACCTGCTGGGCGAGCTGCCACCCAGGACCGCCGAGTCCCCGGGGTGGGCGGGGGATTTTCCAGTCCAAGTTCAGGCAGGGACCGAAGGTCCACTTTTGAGCCTCCTTCTTCTCCCTAGTTCTGCTCTCTTTAACCCCTCTTCTCGGTGCCTGCCCGCTCTGAACGCTGGGGTCTGGGGATGGGGTGAGGGGGGGGGGCGTTCCTTCCCACAGTGTTCTTTCTCCTCGGGGCTGAAGAAGGAACAGCAGCCAGCCCGCCTTGGTTGTGAGTCAGCAGCTCTCCCTTCCCACCCTGGGAAAGGCTGTGCCAAGTCACCCGCCCTCCCAGACTGGAGCACAGACGTCCCCAGGGACCCGTGTCTGATGGGACAGGGAGAAAGTGAGGGCCAGGGAGCAGGCGTGCCACGTGTTCACGGGTGTGTACACTCCGCCGAGCGTGTTCTTACCAAGCCTTCCCGGCCCTTAGAAAGCGTTTGAAAGTACGTATGGGAAGGCATGGTGCAAATACAAACTGGTTAGATTATGTCTAGGATGTGTAACGGAGTTTTCAGAAGATTGTTACAACCTCCTGAAGAGGGGCTGTCTCTTTTAAGCTTTTGTTCGTTTCTTATAAAAAGCCTTACATACAGTCCAGCTTTTCAGCGTGCGAGCATAGGAGGCGTAGCGGATTCTGTCCCCAGGAGATTACTGTGTCTTCGGAAGCTCCGTCTTTTGTATTATTTTTAGCCAAGGAACCATATGCACTTTTGAGTTTGTTTAGTTTGTTAGTTTTTTGTTTTTTGTTTTTTAAATAAAAACCACTCACTGTTGGATGATGAGAACCGTTTCTAAGTTCAGGACACATATTTTGTGAATCATGTGCCTTTCCGTTCATCTTGAACAAACATACATAAAACAAAAGGGATTTATTTGTTTTTCACGTGGCTTACTTGCTTCACAAGATTTAGTTCAGTAGTCACTAAAAAGTAAATTCCTGAAATCTCACATTGCATATTTATCTCTGGAAATCTGTCTGCGTTTAACAACAGTTCCACCAGCTTCCTAGACGTGGTAATGTCCGAGGTCCTAAGGGGAAGGCGTAATAACATATGGTTCTAGGTATTAGAGGGTATAGTGCATGTTGTTCTATAGAGAATATAGAACATTCCATATGGTATTTCCATCCCCCAGTTCTGGATACAGGGACAAGATTTTTAATTAGTCAAAGCCTTCAAGTGAGCACAGATTACTGATTTTTAAAAATGTTCAGCAAACACAGGCGCTGTCTCTTGCAGGAACATCTTGTTTAAAAGATCTCTTGATGAACTGAGGTCCAGTGTTTGCCCTGCTCTAGACATAGCTGAGGCCACCTGCCCTGCAACCTTTCAGGAGCGCTGTAACTCTGAAGCAGAAAGAAGCTTGACCCCAAGGCACAGGTGGGTGATCTGTGACTGACTCATCAAACCGCCCTGTGAGAAAGATGGACATTTCCTGAAGACATTAGTAAGCAGTTTGGCCCTTCTTTCGGTATGAAGTGTGCAGAGGGTGTGTGCCCTCAGCCATAGCGACCCTGAGTACACCAGGCAGAGCAGCTGTCAGCAGTGGCCCCTCTGCACTGCCGCAGTGAGGGCTCTGTGGAAACAGTCTTTCCTCCAAGGCCATTTTCATGTTAGTTGGAGTAAAGGGTTACAGAACCTATCATAGAAAGGAGGCTAACCCCAGCGTCTAGCCAGTCAGTAACAGTGTTTCCCTAAAGTCACGGGAAGAGCTGGTTGTAAGCATTTTGTTCTAAAAGGAAACTCTGGCCAATAGCAACCATTTTTGTATCCTAAGATGGATATAACACTGGGAAAAGTCTTCTTCTTCTTCTTCTTCTTCTTCTTCTTCTTCTTCTTCTTCTTCTTTTTCTTCTTCCTCCTCCTCCTCTTCTTCCTCCTCCTTCTCCTTTTCCTCTTTCTGCCAGTCTGTCTAAGGCTCAAGATTGAGTCTAGCCTCAGTATTGTCCAGATACGTCCCTGGGAATAAAATGGAATTTCAGGACAGCTAAGGGTACACAGAGAAGCTCTGTCTCAGGGGAAAAAAGAAAAAAAGAAAAGAAAAAAAAAAAAAAAAAGAAATTTCAGGGCGGTTCCTGGATCTGAAGATGCTGATGGTCTGACAGGAGCAAGATGCTGTGCACAGAAGTGTTGGGAGAATGGGAGCCTTTTCTGAATGTCAGACTATTTTTGCCTAGAAATATATATATATATATATATATATATATATATATATATATATAATCAGTATTCTAATATAAGCAGAATCGTAATCCTTAGTAGTTGACAAGACATAGCATATTAACATTCAAAACTCTAATGTAGGGGCTAGAGAGACGGCTCTGCAGTTAGGAGCATTGACTGTTCTTCCAGAGGACCTGGGTTCAATTTCCATCACCCACATGGCTGTCTGTAACTCCAGTTCCAGGGACACCCTCACATACACATACCTGCAGGCAAAATGTCAATGTGCATAAAATAAAAATACATTCTTTAAAAATCTAAATGTATTTATATTTCATATTTTGTAAAGATCTCATTACTTTTTATGAAACTCACCATATGAACAACTTTGAGAACCACTGATATTTTTATAAATATGCCTGAATTAGTGTCAGATTGTGTGTGTGTGTGTGTGTGTGTGTGTGTGTATGTGTGTGTGTCCATATCACATCTATTAAGCCAAACAACAGCAGTAGATTACTCATGGAGAGGTCATGAGTTTTGAATAGATTTATAGCACCAAAAGTGAATTCCATCCTGTGAAATAGGCTCAAAGTCCAGGCATAAAGTATTGGTTGTCCCTGTAATAGAATTGCCACTATTGCACCAGTGGGCACAAGTCACCTTGCGAGTCAGTGGTGTTGCATGCAATAGTCACAGCTGAGTAAGATCGCTGATAAAGATGCTGTCCCAGATGCCTGCGTAACACCTTCTAGCAATACAAGGGACAGCCAGCATGGAGAGAGCCCCCATCCAAGTGTCATAGTATTCTTTCTATATTGATGACAGCAGCATATAGTGTCCTCAGCAACAGGATCACACTGTCTAGTTTTGGTAGGAAACCATTAGTAGTGGCATTTGCTCTTATTATTTTTGGGAACCTCTGGGCCCCCCCCCCATATAATCAATTTATAGGGAGAGAGCCAACCTCTGGAACAGGACTTTCATTTAATAACCCATGGCTAGCCTTATCCACACAGGGTATGAGAGGAGAAATTCTAAGTCTGGCATTGCCTAGGGCAGCCTTGGGTAAGCCTGGGCAGTTTCATGGTGTGTGTGTGTGTGTGTGTGTGTGTGTGTGTGTGTGTGTGTGTGTACAATTGACTCCAAAAGGGAGATTTTGTAGAAGCAGAGAGGTGTAGGGCAACTGTTGTCACTGAGAAAAAGTGGAAGCCTGTATTGAGTGCATAGCTGACTTGCAGTGTGTGTACAGAGTCCAACTGCTTCCCATGAATTTATCCTGAGTTTGCTTTAGCACAAATCTTAATCAAATTCTCTTCTTGCGTGGCTTTACCTGACAGTGTGCATCTATCTACTACAGCATGCTGTGTTAGAAGAAGCCACAAGGAGGAAAGCTTAGCAACGCAGGGATCACACAGTGAACAGTGATTGCCTGTCTCCCGTTATCTTTTAATGTCGTCATGAATTAGAAGAGGGTCATTATGTGATTCACACATCTCTCTCCCACCCGAAGGTCAGCCGCAGTGAACTCTTTTGGATTTGCTTTCTCTGAACCCGTCTTTGCATCATCTTTATTGTTGAGATATACTCTTTTTTTTTTTTGCTAGCTATAGAATCTAGGTTGTAGACGTTTCCTTCAATACTTTAACGTACTCCATTATTTCTGGTAAGAAATCAGTGTAGCCAAGCTTGGTGTGGAGCTCATGCTGCCGCAACTGGCTGTGAACTTAGCTTCCAAATGTTGGGCTTGTGGGTGTCATTATTTCTTGGCAAATGATGCTTTTCGTACCTCACCTTTTGTGACGCAGCCTTTTTCTTGGGATGTTTTAGATTTTTCTTTCTGTTAATGGGTTTCTGCGACTTGACTGGTGCCCACATGTGTGCTTATTTAATTTGCTTGTGACTCATTGAACTTTGTGGATATAAAAACTTCTGGGGGAAATGGTTGAATTCTAGGAAGAACTGAGAGTGTATGATGTTTAAATGTGTCCTATCCAATTCCTCCTTCTCCTGATAGCCCTGAAAATCAAGTCCATAGCATAGTGAAGTCAGCAGGACCCTAGCTACTAGACAGGGCAGAATGAGGCTGTGCTTCCTCCAGTCTCAGTCCTGGAGATGCCATCATTTCACTTTTCTGGTGTTTTCTTGGAAAGCCTGTCTTTATGTGACTTGTGTCACCTGTTGTGAACAGCCTCGCCCTTGGGAATTTTGTCAAAAACATTGAGAGGCAAACACTAAAACTTCAGATTCCTGGGATGGTAAATATTAGTTGTAGTATACGATGGCTTAACCACGAGCCTGAAAATGAAAACCTGGGTACTGATATGTCCACAGAGGCTTTCGAAGGCTCTGTTCCACATGTCTCTGGAAATCATTAAAAAAAATTCATATACTGTTCTCAGGATTGTGTGCATGATGATTTCATGTAACAAAGAAAAACCTCAGAACGCTCAGTTCTGACCCTTGGATCTCCTGCCTCACCACAAGGGTTTGTACAACCAGGAAGTGCAGGGTTAGGTAGCACTTTGAATGCCTCTGTTGAGCATTGAAACCATGACAAACACACACAGTTCTTCAGCAGAGACTAGAAAACATATCCAGTGTAGACATCCAAAGGCGCCCACAGTGAATACAGACCTCATGGAATCGGCCTCAAAAGCCACTGAACTGGGACCAGAAATAACAAACACCAAAGACCACGAACTGTAGGAAAGGGGGAATAGTCTATATCCCACGGTTTCCTTGTTGTATTAAGTAAAACCTCCATTTTCAGCAGAGCCTTATGAGGCATGAAAGGCGGTGAGAAAGGAGATGCTGAGCATAGATGCTGCATGCCAACAAGGGCAGAGTTTGGGTTTTCTACCAAACTGCTTGGAATCAGTTAAACATAGTTAGGGAACTCAGAGAACAAGCGAACTCTAACTCACCGAAGAGATACAATTTATAAATAAAAAAAGGGCGAGGACATAGCTTAGTCTAGCAAGTGCAAGGACCAGAGTTTAACTTCCAAGGTCCCCTCCCCCCCACATCCCTGCTCCCCTTCTGTCAGGCAAATAACAGGAAAAGACTAAATAGAAAGGACTGAGTTGAGGCATACAATAACAATGGTGAAGTACTTGCCAGGGGGCCCAGCAAGTTGGAGCAGACAGAAGGCAAGATGAGTGGACTTCAAGATGAGTCAGTTGGGCTCATCTAAAAAGGAAGTGACGCAGACAGTGCCCAAGGCCAGCAAAGCCCCACTCCAAAAAGAGGATAAAATTAAAGTGCCCCAGATACACAAAATACTGACACAGGTCGTTGCTAGATTTTTTTTTTCCTGTGAGAAATACTGAAAGGAATCCTCCAGGCTAAAGTAAAATGACAGTAGATGGTATTTTAAGTTCAGATGACAAAATAAGGAGTAAAGGCAACAGATACAAAGGGTGTTTGGTAGTGAACAGTCAGCTGAGGATGCAGCCCAGTCAGCAAAACGCTTGCCCTGTGAGCATCAGGACCTGAGGTCAGGCCTAATGGACCAGGTGGAAAGGGGGCGTGGTGGCAGTCACTTACAATCCCAGTGCTGGGAGTCAGAGACAGGGGGATCGCTGGAGCTGTCTGGATAGCCAGCCTGACTCAGCAAGCCCACGATCCCGTGAGAGACGCTGTCTCTAAAAATAAAGTGAGTGCCTCCTGAAGAATGACATGCAAAGAGACTTAGCCTCTGGGCTCCGCACACGTGCACCTGCATGTACATGTGAACATGCACACGTACCTGCATACATTTGCACAAAATGTCACGAGGCTGACTTACCAAGAAGATATGAAGATCAGAAACACACGGGCACCCAAGGATTAATCACAAAATATTCCAAGTGAAAATGGACTGAATTAGAAAAAAATCTAAGAAAGCAGGGAGGGTTTTATTATTCCATTAATATTGAATAGGACAATTAGGCAGAGTATCAACACAGATTTAACAACACGACTAAACAAATAGTTTTAGCATGTGTTTGTAGGACACTCCACCCAACAACAGCAAAGCACACATTCCTCCAAGGGCATTGGAATGCTCTCTGTGATAGACTTTATGTCAAGCCATATATTTAAAATCAATATAGATAATTTTACGAGAATTGAGACATTAAAAAGCATATTCCATGACAACAATGAAATAGAGTTATGAATACAAAGAGTCACAAAGCTCACAAAGATGTGTAAATAACACACTCCTCAATATGCAAAGACTTTCCTCTGTAGGAAAGTCTTTGATTATTAATTCAATATACCTTAGGAGCATAAATACTTACATTCTTAATAAAATATAAGCAAACCAAATGGAGCAATAAGAGTTGGGTGCCATTGCCAGGTATGATGTATCTGAGGGATACAAGATGGAAGTGATGTGATATAATATAAAAATTAATCAACATAATGAATCATATTAATACAATAAAGCAAAAGAAGGTTGCATTTCATCTCAGTATGGGCAGAAAAAAATTATCTGACAAAATTTAATATTCTTTCATTATGAAATAAACTAGAAATGTAAAGAAACTTCCTCAGACTGGTAAAGAACCTCCATAAAAGTTCTATTACTAACATTATCTACAGAAAAAAGTTGAAGTCTTGTCCTCTAAGGTTGGAACTAACAGATCGGTTCATTTTTACTGCTTTTATTTGCTGTCATCCTGAAAATTCTAATTAGAGTAATTAGGCAGGGGGAAAATTGGTATTTAGTTGTAAAGAATTAAAAAGATGTAATTTTGTAGGTGGTATGGTCTTGTGTTTAGAAACCCCAAGGAATCTGTAAAATATGATGACGTGTGGTAGTTTGAGGGAGAAATGTCCCTCACAGGAGCAGAAATTGAACTCTCCACTTGGTGGCACTGTTTGGGAAGATGGTGTAGCCTTGCTGGAGGAAGCACACCATTCAGGGTGAGCGCTGAGCATTCCTGGCTTCCTCTGACTGCCAGTTTGCTTTCTCTGCTTTGTGTTCACAGTTAAGATGTGGCCTCTCAGCTTCCCACGCCTGCTGCCACGCCTGCTGTCATGCTTGCTGCCACGCCTGCTGCCACGCTTTCCCTAGCTCCTGGCACCCACCATGGTGAACTCTCGCTCCTCTGGAACCATCAGCCAAATTGAACTCTGTTTCTTAAGTTGCTTTCTGTCATGGTGTTTTATCATAGCAATAGAAAAGCAAACGAATATGAATACAGAGACTTAATAATGCAGGCCATTAAATTTATAGGCCACAAGATGGATATAAAAAATCATTTCTATTTCTATATAGTAGCAATGAACTGTCTAGAATAATTGAACAAAGTCACTTCACTTAGGAGGATCAAGTAGAATAAAATACTTTGGGATGAATTTCACAAAGGAAGTCCAAAATTTATACTCTTAAGCCCACAAAAGAAATTAAGGGACGCCTGAACAAAAGGCAGGCAGGCTGTCCTAGGCTCATGCTGTTGTAAAGATTGTTTTATAGTTTCAGTGCAGTCATTATTGAAATCTCAGCGTGTTGCTGGTGTGGCAAAGCAGCAATCCTAGTTCCAGGAAACCAGACATCATCATCTCCAGAGCTTGCTGGCCAGCTAGTCTTGCCAAAATTGGTGAGCTCCAGGCTCAATGAGAGATCTTATCTCTAAAAGTAAAGTGGAACTTAATAGACCTGCCGCCTCCTCATACATGCACACACATGTATGTACTTATAGATGTATATACCACACACACACATCACACATGCATGTGCACACATGCATACATTCAAATGCACACACATTTGTATGCACACACATAAACACATACGTGCACAATTAAAAATGATGAAAAATAAAATTTGAAACATAAAAAAAGGAAGGACACCAAAAGTACAAGAAAGCTAAGAAGCATATATAAACTGGAATAAATAAAAAAATTAAAACTTTTGAACTTCAAAAGACACTATCAAGATAGTGAAAGCAAATCCTTTAGCGAGAAGAAACATTTTTACGTATTTCATATCCAATAAAGGCAAATTGAGATAATATAAGGAAGAGTCACAGCTAACAATCCATGAACAATTTACCCAAATAAAAGTATGCAAAATTTTCAAATAGATCATTCTCTAAAGAGGAGTATAGATTGCTAATAAAGACATGAAAAAATGCTGAACATTATTTAACACCGGGGGCTGGGGGTGGTGGTGAGAGAAATCACAAGCACACCATACCAGAGAACAGTGAAAACAAAGACAGTAACATGTTGATGGGAACACGTAAGTTGGAATCCATGTGCACTGCTGGGAGAAATATAAGTGTAGCTTCTGGGACTGGAGAAATGGCTCAGTGGTTAAGAGCACTGACTGCTCTTCCAAAGGACCCAGGTTCAATTCCTAGCACCCACATAGCACCTTACAACTGTCTGTAACTCCAAGATCTGACACCCTCACACAGACATACATGCCGGCAAAATATTGATGCACATAAAATTAAAAAAAAAAAATAAGTGTAGCTTCTTTGGGAAGGCACATCATTTCTCAGCAATTTTAACAGAGCACTATGCGACCCAGCAGTCACACTGAGTCATTCAGAGAATGAACAACATTTATCTATACAGTCATTTGTGGGCAAATACTCATAGGCTACTCATTACTCTAGAAACATAGACACAACCCAAATGCCCGTGAGCCCATGAAGAAACAAAGTATTGTATAGCCATCTGACAGACTATGATGTTGGCATAAAAAGGAGTTAAGTACAGACACATGTTTCAACTGGGGTGAACACATAGTACATTAAGTAACACTGAAGCAGACACAAAAGGCTATATATTATAGGCTTCGCTTTATCTGAATGTTTTAGACTAGGAAAATATATTGGAAAGGAAAGCAGATCATGGCTCATATGAGAACAGTGAATGAGGTGCTACTGTTACTGGGGCTTCTTTTAGTGTGATGAAAGTATTTTGGAATTAGTGGTGATGGTGGCATACACACACACACACACACACACACACACACACACACACACACAGCGAATGTGCTAAAATTCACTGAACTGCATACTTTGATGTGAGTTAGAGCTCAGTTCAAAATAGTACAAACCTCCATTTAGTGTTGCACATATGTCTGTTTTTAGGGATGTGCAGTTCAGAGCTGAGTTTTCCTTGGCCTCTCCCAGACACTTGAAATCACAGGCGCTCTGTAGATGTCTGCCACTGGCCGGGTACATCACCTTTACTGATAGAAACCAAACTCCACAGGATGATGGACGGCACAGCATAAATATGGAATGGGGAGAGAGCTCTAGCTAATGTGCCCTCATCTAAGACGAAGAGAAAGCACTTAGTGTGTAAGTGTTTCCTGTGCCTCTAGTGTCTGAGTGAGACCAGGTAAAGCTGACCGGTGAAACATACAGCCCAAACCCCAAATGGCCAAACTACATAAGAAGTTACAGTCTGTACAGCTGGGAGGAGCTTCAAAACCATATTTATCCCTAGGATTTAATGTCTAACTATCCAATACACTCTACTTACATTTTCTTTGTTGTTTCTTATTTTTTTCTAAGTAAACTTTGTCTTGTAAGATTATTGTGATATTGTACAGAAACGTCCCATACACCTTACCTGATGCATATCCTGCTAAGGGGCCAATTAATCAATACTGCTATGCTACTAACTAAAGCCCAAACACTGTTTGGACTTATTCCATTTTTCCTTAACCACCTTTTGCTAATACAAGGATTTTACCCAGCAAGTCATGTTTCATTTTGTAGTCAGTTTTCTTTTTTTTTTTTTCTCTTCTAATTCCCCCCCCCCCCCCCCCCCGTTTTCATAGCACTTAGCAGTTGTAAAAACAACCCACTGTAACTACAGAAACTAGTAAAATGAAAAGAAACTCGGGGTGTTGAGGGAAGGAGTTCTAGAGAGAGGAATGTTGTATTTATACATATACACGTGATAAAAGAAAACAAGAGAGACAACGCAGGAAAGTAGGAGGAGGCCTTGGAGATAAGAGAAAGGGGAGTAGTTCAAGGGGCAAGTGGGGAACACGGTATAATAATAAGACTAAAGCTGATCAAAGTACATTATACACATGTATGAAATGTCATAAGGGGACCCACAAAAACGCAGACAGATACACTAAAACAAAGTTATTCAAAGTATTGAAAAGTCAAAACAACTATCTTAGCAACCCAAGATTATGCGTGTGTGTGTGTGTGTGTGTGTGTGTGTGTGTGTGTGTGTGTGTGTGTGGTGTGTGCCGAGGAGCCAGGCTGCGGGGCAGAGGACAACTTTGGAAAGCTGGTTCTTTCTGCAGCTTCTTCAAGTACCTCAGGCTAACTAGCCTCGAAGCTTCGGGGGTGATTCCCCTGTCTCTGCCTCCTGTCTTCTGCAGTAGTGCTGGGGTTGTAGACACATGCTAGGGCACCTGGCTTTTTGTGTGGGTTTAGGGGACAGACTCAAGAGTTAGGCTTGCAGCGCAAGCACATTTTACCCACCGCCCATCTCTCTGGTCCGCATTCCTTTCTAAGCATCATTGTTTCTTGAGTATAACCAATGCCGTTTCTCAGGTAGGTGCCTTGCTTTTTTTGTGGTTATACAAGTTGGGTCCCTCTTAATTTGTGTCCGTTTTTCACTTTTGCCGATGGCCGCAGGCTGTCACATGTGTTGTGAAGCCAGACTAAAGTGAGTGTCAGAACGAAGCTCTCTGGCTAGCCTGGTAGGGTTGCCCATGGCCAATGAGGTCAAGACATAGCCTAGCTCAGATCCAGGGACAGCTGTGACCCTGCAGTCAGACCCATAGCCACAATGCAAGCAGCGGCTGCCTGGCTGCAGAACAGAGATTTCTCAGCAGAAGCAGTTTGGCTGTCTGAAATGCATCCTTTGAGAAGTCCTTAGACTGTATTCTTTTGCAAGTTCGTTTTTTGACTCACAGGCATACTTTTATGGCATCGGAGCATTTTGCCGAAGGAGTTGGTAGTGCGCTATCTGCAGGCAGCACATTTCCAGATTTAGATCCTAAGAGAAAACCAGCAAGGGGTAAGGTCAGCTGTGGGCCACTGGATACTTACACCACACTTCTCTCATGGAGCCTTGGGCTGCTTTTCCCCTTGGGGACCAATTCTGGAAGACATATTCAACAGAGATGGCCCTGCGTGCTTGCTTTTATGGCTCTCAGGCACATTTAAATTGGGACTGTGTTGTTATCACATTGTAAACATTGTTCTTAGTACCAGAATGAAAACTGGAGGACTTATCAAGAATTGGTGTGCAAAATTGGGCCTAGCTACTACCCTCTGTTGCGCCCATGAGCTGCAGGAGGTAAGTGTAGATTGTAAACAAAGGGGCCGAGAGAGATATTAGCCGATGTTTATTGACTTGATTTCAGACCACGCATCTAATGGGCTAGATTCTCAGCGGTGGGACAATCTGGAGGAGGCACACTGATGTTCTCTGGTTCCCACCTCTGGAAGGGCTGAGAGCTCACACAGATGGGCCGGAGGCTTCCAGGCCTTTCAAAACCATGATGACACTTGCTGTTTAAAACTTCTCGTCTGCATTGTCTAATTTTGTTTTTAGTAACAGGGAGAAAGCTAATATGAAAATTTAATTTTAAATGATGGCTCTCAGCAAGTTAACTTTACCGAAAAAAAGCTTCGGCCATTTGTCCTGGAGATGCTGGGGTGTTGTGTGCTCATTCACGGCCCCCGTTGTCCTTAACAATTAAGTTTTTAACGGCACCATCCCACGCTGCTCACCTCCTCCACTCGCCTTCTTCTAGATCTTCCTCAGCAACTAGACCTGGGTGGTTTCCTGCCTTCACACTCAGGGAGATTTCTACCTTTCCCCTTGTTTAACCAGTTACTGTGTGTGCTCTGACCCACAAAGGTTTTACTGTGTGGTTTAGAATGAAAGATGAAATGGAAGCCTTGGCTAGCTTACTAAGATCATGGCTGGTGGGTAGGGTGGGGTGGGGTGGTGGGGTGTGGAGGGGGAATGGGGGTGGCTGAAAGCCAAGTAGCCATTTTTGTCAGGTTTAAAGTTAAGTTACCGGGAAGCCAGTTGGTGAGGGGAAAGAATACAACTGAAATGTGGAGAGAGAGCAGATGAGAAGGGAGGGAGGAGGACAGGAGGGAGGGAAGAAAGAGGGAGGGAAGAGGGAGGGAGGGAAGGGGCACAAGCAGACAGACAGACTGCCTCAGGTCGTGATGGTCTATCTCTAAACTGAGTCTAGCTTGTTCATCTTTTTTTTTTCCTTAAATCACTTTATGGCCTGAACCCAGCCCCTTCCTTCCTCTCCTCCCAGTACCTCCCTCCCCCTCCCCCTATTCCCTTCTCAGAAAAAGGGAAGCCTCTAAGGTGTACCAACCCTTCATGGCACCTCAAGTCATAGCAGGACTAAGTGTATTCCCTTTTATTGAGGCCAAACAAGGCGGCCCAAGTAGGGGAAAGGGATCCAAAGGCAGGCAGCAGAGAGCTTCAGCTCCCACTGTTGAGGAGCTCACATGACCATGCTGCACATCTGCTACATATGTGTAGGGAGGGATCTAGGTCCAGCCTGCGCATGCTTCTAAGGTGGTGGGTCAGTCTCTGTGAGCCCCCACGGGCCCAGGTTAACTGATTCTGTAGGTCTTCTTGTGGTGTTCTTGACCCCTCCTGCTCCCTCAATCCTTCCCCCCCCCCACTTTTCCACAAAACTCCCTGAGCTCGGCCTATTGTTTGGCGGTGGGTGGGTCTCTGCATCTGTTTCCATCAGCTGCTGGATGAAGCCTCTCAGAAGACAGTTAGGCTAGGCTCCTGTCTGCAAGCATAGCAGAAGTTCATTAATAGTGTCAGGGGTTGGCTCTCTCTCATGGGATGGGTCTCAAGTTGGGCGAGGCATTGATTTGCCAGTCCCTCAGTCTCTGCTCCATCTTTATCATTGTGTAGGTGAGACAAATTTTGGGTCTAAGGTTTTATGGGTGAGTTGGTGCCCCGCTCCCTCTACTGTAAATCTCTCATTTTTCTCCTAAGTCAATAGAAAGTAGGTTGTTCATCTTTAACAAAAATCTGATTTTTTTTATAGTCAACGGAATGAGGCTCAATCAGCACTGCCAATGAGCAATTATCCTTATCAATGCCATCTGCCTTGAGCAGGCAATGGTTAAATCTTGTGGGTGGTCCAAATCCAACAGGCAGTCTAGCCACGGAATCTGGTTTTGAGTCATAATGAAACTTATAGCTGTTGCTTCATGTGTTCAGTCCTGGTAATGGGCTACAAATCTTGGTTCTGTTGTGGAACCAAGGTATACCTACCTGCGAGAAGATATATACATATGTATTTCTCATATTGAGGTGAACTATCCTTAAAATAAAACTCTGGAACCTTCTGGGTTACTAGCTGGCTTTCCCCACAGCACATCAATTATGAGAGACCTACCTGTGTCTTAGGTGTCTGGACCGGAAAAAAAGTGTGTGTGTGGGGGAGTTGTGAAAGGAGCAGAGGGTGTGACCGCTTCTCTGATGACTAAGATAGAGCCTTTGTAGGAGTTGGTCCACTAATAATGTGCCTCCTGTTGTAGCTCGTGCTGCCTGCAATCCCCCCACGCTTTTTAAGCAAACATTAATTTTGAATGTCAGGGTGCACAGAGTTGTTCTCTGGGGCTGGGCTAAATTTGACTCTGTGGGAGAATCAACCTAGACTTCCAACTGTGGTCAGCTCAGCACAGTGTGTGGTGCAGGGCTGGTTTTCCGTGTGTGCCCAGCGGATTTGTATGAGTCTCACCCAGAAATGAGAGGTGCCAGATAGAGTGATGTCTTGCCCAGACCTATGGCAGCAACATAGGGTAATCCAAAATTTTAATTTAAGAAGATCCTGAGATGATGCCGCATGATGAGGTGGCTCGCCATCTGAGGAAGCCAGGATGGAGGGTTGAGGCTTCAGCCCAGTTTGGGAAGAGTGACTTTGTAGTCATTTAAAGGCATCAGGAAATCTACCTCAACAAAACCCAAGAGGATGCTGGGTATCTGATGTCAGAGTTGCTGCCATATGCCATATGCAGGTGAGAGAGTACTCTTTAATGATTGAGTCATCTGAAGCTGACCCCTATGTTTAAATGCTGACTCAGCTTCGGCAGTGACTAAACCAAGACTGCCAGAAAGAAGGGCAGAAGGTCTCCCTCCTCCTCAGGGGCACAGGGGGAAGACGATGTTCTTCATGCAAAGCTGGCTGTTCACATGAAGTCTCTCTTGGAATAAATGATCCTCCAGGTAAAGCTCATGGAGGTAATCTCTGGCCTTTCCTTTGGTTTGAAGAGAACTCATTATGTGTTTGCCCAGCAAGTGTTATTTCAGATATCACGTGGCTATGGACCAGTAGCGGATAAACATCTCTGTCCCTGCACAGGGGGGGGGGCGCACGCCGGGGGGGGCGGGGGGGACATGGGGGGGGCATGGGGTGGGGGTGGGCGGGCGTTATTTTCAGGAGGTAAAAAGGTTGAACACATATCCTGATCCTATTGGTTTCTGGCACACTGTATTAGTCTGCTGAAGAAAACAACAACAAAAACTCTAAACCCGTAACAAAATGATCAAGGCGGGATCAATCTATAAAGACAGTTAGATTTGTCTAAGTAAAAATCCTGCAGGGGAGGACTGGAGACACGGCTCGGCCTCTAAAGGCTAGATTCATGACCAAGAGTTCTTCAAGCGTGGGATCTGGGGGCTACATCTTTGTTTGGTGGCCTTCTTCATTTGCAGAACCCTGAGGTGGCCCTTGGAAAGGGAAATGAAATACCTACGACTGTATATGTCTGCTTTCTTCTAAAGCAACGAGGCTTTAGTCAATGGGGGGGGGGCTGAACTCTAGTGACCTTGATCAGATATAATCCTTTTCAAAGGGCTCACTTCTAAACACCGACTGGATCAAGTCTCCACTCTGTTAATACCAAGAACACGTGGCTTTAGGGAGGCAAGCCTTCTAGGACAACGATGCAACTGGAGGTCACGATGTTAAGCAAAACAAGCTTCACTCAGAAGAATAAATAACACATTTTTCTATATGTGGACACTAGAAATTGTGTGTGTGTGTGTGTGTGTGTGTGTGTATATGTATGTGTGTATGTGTGTGTGTATATGTGTGTATGTGTGTGTGTGTATGTGTGTATGTGTGTGTGTGTGTGTATGTGTGTGTGTTAGGAAAGTAGAAAAGAAACCTTGAGAGAAAGGAAGAGAGATTAAGGGAGGGGTGGGTGAGGGAAAAGTGGGAGAGAATGGAACACATGTGATATCATGGATTACATGAAAGCAGAGAGGACACGGCTTGTGGGGAGATCAGCAAGAGTGGAGTGAGGAGCTGGGGAGGGTAGTGGAAGAGGGAGACGGATAAGAACACAGTAAAATGATGCATGTGTAGAAAATGCCATAATGAAACCTATTACTTTGTGTGATAACTTAGCTTCCCCCCCCATTTATTTTATGTGGGTGTGTGTTTTGCTTGCATGTATGTCTGTGTATCACATGTGTGCCTTGTGCCTGAGGAGGTCAGAAGAGGGCCCTGGATCTCCTGGAAGCTGAGGCATGGATGATTGTGAGTCACCACGCGGGTGCTTGGAACCAAACCTGGGACTTCCCGAAGAGCAACAAACACTCCTAACGGATCCATCTCTCCAGCCCCTTTGGATGCTAGTTTTAAAGACAGTAAATAAAACTTTTTTTCTGCCTCTTAAAACAAAACTCTTGTGTGTGAATTTGGTGGTGGTGGGGTGAACCACTTCTAAACCACAGTTAATAGTGAGTTGCTTCATGGCAGCTGGTGACCATTCTGTGTTTTCAGTATTATTTGTAGCCTGGGATGACAAAATTGTGTTCACCCTATATAGTGGCCCTGTCGGTACCCACAGGGTATAAGCCCTGTCAGACATCCCTACAGGTTACAGCAGTAGAGTTTGATTGTCAGAACCAAATGTTAGTGCTGCACACAGAAACAAGGGAAGGGCCTTAGCTGCTGTCCGCTGGCAAGGAAAGCAATACAAACAGTGACACATTGGGGCCGTCTACAGCAATGGCTTAAACAAAGCCACTACCTAAAGGGATAGATTCAAATTTAGGAAAGACCCGGTCCCAGAAGCACATGTTAAAGCAAATGCTAAAACACACCATAGAGCAAGATGGATCAATCTTTCCCACAGAGGTGCATGGCATTAGTGCGTGGTAAACAGATTTGTATTTTGTTAGGCTCTGGCTTGTTCTGTGGGTTTCACACAGACATGGACACCGCACTTAGCTCTGGGCTGGGGAGAGTGTCTTAGCACATATGAGACCTTGAGAATTCTATAATTTTTGATCCTGGGTTTAACCTCAATCAGGCTGTTTGAGCTGGCCCATCATGGCAGAGACGGAAGCATGTTTCCCTCCAGAGTGCCCCTTGCACAGACCTGGAGGAGGGGCTGATGGATGATATTGCGTGTGTGATGTCTATAGGCATGATGCTGCTTTAAATAGGAAGCTGTTTGTTCATCCCAGATGCTTCTAGTTGTTATGGTCTGCATCCTTACATTTTCCAAATATGGTTGTGAAGAAGATGGGTACATATTCTTTCTGTTTTGAAGCAAAGGTTTCTTGGACCAAGGACTGTATTGCCAACGAGGATGTTAGAGCGGGTCTCTTGGCAGTTCACTTATTTCTTTCTCTATCCTGTGTCATCCAGGGAGTGTCAGAGGCCATATGATGCTTCTGAGCTTCTACAACATTCTTTTTTATATTTGGGTCTCTGATTTAGCCCACAGATAACTCCCCAGTGGCAGCAAAAGCTGCACAGTTATTCCAGCCTGGGGCAGTGCATAAGAACACTCAGAGACTGGAAGTTTTCTTCCAGTGGTCTATTATGGCTTTGGCTGATTCCATTTCTCATTGATACCCCTTAGAAAACGTGTAGACCTAAGCTCAGGAGACCAGGGAACTATTGGCAGTAACAAAAGACTCAAGCCCCTTTTGTGGCTGCCAGGCTCAGAAGTAGCAAAGTTTGATTCTGAAAAGAAAACAAGAAAGATGTGAGATCCCGGGAGAAGTTTGGTACTTACCCAGTCGCTTTCCAGATTGAGGAGTCCGAGGCTCCAGTGACACCACTGGCATTGCAGTTGGGGGTAACAGGAACACTGACACCAGCTCTTCTGATTCCTACTAAACTCTTTCTACTTTGGATCACTTGAAACTGCTACTGGGGAGCGAGATACAAGCAACATATGTGTGGGCAAAATATCCCATCCCGGGGTCTCATGGTGATATGTGGGAGAGTGCCCTGGAGCGTGTAAATACTAAGACTGTTATCATAGACAGAGGAAGCCGATCAGTGTCTGACAGAGGCCAGGAGAGGAAAGGACTGGACGTTGTTTATGGCGAGCAGAGCTCCAGCTTTGCAAGGTGAACAAATTCTGCAGATAGGTGACACTGCAGTGGGAAGCTGGGTAGTAAACACTACAGAGCTGTACATTCCAGACTGGCTACGATGCTCAATTTTATTGGATATGTTTCACTACAATTGAAGAGAAGCCAGGCTCAAATTCCTAGGTTAAAGTATGAGTCAATTAAATTAGAATCTCTGTGTGGACATGTGTACTTTTAAAAAATTTCTCCAGGAGAAATCAGATGTGTGTTGGGAGTGGGGTGAAAACCAGTGGATCAGAGGCAGGTTGCACAGTCTTAAAGTGGTGTGGAAAGAATGGAATAACGGGGGAATACAACAGGCCAGACAGTCTGAAGGGAGGAAGCAACATCAGTGACGGGTTACTATGGGAAAGAGGAACTTGTTTCCTGGCCTAGACACACTGTGAACCACACGAGATGTGTCAGGAGTGGCATTGGGAGGGTGACAGTTTATTTGATTTGATGGTGATACACTTGGCTAAACAACGCTTATAGGCAGCTAGGAATCTGCATATTTATAATTATCCATCCATTTCTGCCATAGGAGTCCAAGCTCCTTTGTGCCTTAAAAATAAAAATTTACGGGGACAGTGGAATGAGCCAGAGGGCGAAGGTGCTTCCTGCACAAATCTAACAACCTGAGTTTGGTCGTTTGATCCCACAGTTGAAGAAGGGAACTGACTCCCAAAGGTTGTAGCCTGTGCATCTGCATGCACATCCATGCGCGCGCGCGCGCGCGCGCGCGCGCGCGCACACACACACACACACACACACACACACACACACACACACACCCCTCTACACACATTCACTTCTACAATAAAAAAAATCACAGATGAAAACAAAACTATTTATTTTGTTAGTTAAAAAAAATTTTTTTTTAATTGACAAGACTTGACCTATTTAAACCCTACAACATAATGAATTGATGTGTGCATACACTATGCAATGATGAGCACATATTTAAGAAATGTGTGTCTGCGTTGCCCAGCTATACCTCATAACTTGTGCTTATTCATTTTGTGACTAAAATTTGTCACCCTTGACCACATTTCTATGCTTCACTCACTCCCTAGTGTCAGGGCTGTTTCACGCTCTGACTCCTTGAGTTAGTCCCTTTGGAATCCACCTATAAGTGAGCTTGTATGGTGTTTGCCTTTCTCTGTCTGGCTTATTTCACTTGACCCAGTGTCCTCCAGGCTGGTCCGTGTCACAGATGGCAGGATTCCTTTCATTTTCATGGCTGGATAATATTCCAATATAGACATACAAGATCTTGATTGACACTCAGGCTTTGACAAGAGTTGGCAAGTGTAGAAAATGTTTCGGTGAACACAGGGGCACAGAGATGATTTTCTTTGGCTATTTTTATTCAAAGGGTAAATACATAAAAGGCAAAAGGGAGAAAAATTTCCTAGTGGGCATTATATCTTACAGAGAAAAATATATGCTTAATTTTGAGTTCTTCTGAAAAATATATGTGGTAAGAGAACCCGGTCTGATGCTCCTTTGCTTACTGTCAGAGGACTCCATGTCTCCCTGTCAGGGCTCTCTCAGAAAGCCAGTGGTGAATGCATTCACACTAAAGTGATAGAAACTTCACAGGTTCTGCCTTATAGTGATGTTCAAATTGTTAAGACAAATTGAACCAGACAAACAGCTATTTGATGTAAAATAATAAATTTTATTTTATTACTGATCTATCAGACACTGTGGATAAGATCCCCATTGTCAATTTCTGGGAAGGCATTGAGGAATGCTACTCTGCTAAGGTGTTCAGAGCTCACGAGGGATGTGGTGACTCTCATGGACCCAGGCAGGTCCAATGGGAGGAGGGTGGTGGCAAGCCACATGTGTGGTCCAGCCACCTAGACAAATTAGTGCAATGTTAAGTATGCCACCTTCCTGTGTCACTGACTTATGTTGAGCAAAGCGGAGTCATGGTCCCCACTTCACAGAGCATCCAGGACACAAAGTCTTCCAAGACAGGCTCAGAAACTTTCCCAGAATGTTTTCTTCCAAAGCCTGCGCTGAGGGGCTCCTGGCCGCATGCTATGACGTAATGTTGTCGTCATGCTTATTTTGGGCAATTTAAACAGGAAAGCCCAGGCTACTCCTGAAAAGCTCTGACGAAGCATGCAAGGTTAGTGGGTTTTTATATATCACAGAATCTGTCGAGGGGAGGGGAGGGACAGACTGCGGAGTGATTGGAGGTGGAATAGAAATAGCTTCTGGGTGCTATTTACACACTGCACCGTGTGCAAATGGTTTGTTGTGTAAATGGTTGGTTGTCCTTTTTATGCACGCGGCTTCATTTGCCTTAAAGGAGACACAAGCTATAAAGTAACAGAAGACTCCAGGAGCTCTACAAATGTAGGGAGTAATCATTTTGAAAACATTCATCTGAATCAGGGCGGGTTCATCGTGACGACACATCTCTCTGCTTGTGAAAACTGAAAGTATTACTATGAAAATATGAAATATGAAAATAAACTTAGCAATTCAAGTTACGTTCATTTCAGTAAGCAGTGCACCGATGTCAGGTGGCAAATGTAAAAAACAAACACAGCAAAGATGACATGTGTGAAATAGTCAGTCATGCCTCTGGCCTTCCAATGCTCTGTTTTCATTATCCCCTTGAGAAACTCATATCAATGCTGAGATAAAGCCCATTGCAGTCTGCAGACCAGGTGTTGCTAGGGGCTCACACGTGTTTCCACTGGCTTATTTTACAGGAGGCAAGTGTGTGTGTGTGTGTGTGTTATGTGTGTGTGAGAGAGAGAGAAAGAAAGAAAGAGAGAGAGAGAGAGAGAGAGAGAGAGAGAGAGAGAGAGAGAAATGCCTATGACAAATTTAATTGCTCAACAAAGAACTGTAAAACACTTAAATGACCAATATTTGGGATGGGTTGTGTTAACCATCATGCACAGCCATTAAGAACTCTGTACCCAACTTCTTGAATCCCAGTTTTAAGTATATTGCTCTCTTTCCTTTTTTCCCCCAGAAGAGGTCTGGAAATCCAGAGAAGGTCTTGGTGTGTAGTCTAGACAGGGCCTGTACTTGCTGCGTTGCCTACACTGGCCTTAGACTCTTGATTCTTCTGTCCCAGCTTCCTGAATGCTGGGTTATAGGCAGGTCCAGTTTTTTTGTGTGATTTTTAAAAAATTTTTTAAACATTGTGTGTGTGTGTGTGTGTGTGTGTGTGTGTGTGTGTGTGTACAACAATATACATGTGTGGAGGTCAGGACAGCTTGCAGGAGCCTGCTCTCTCTTCCTACCATGTGAATAGACCCTAAGGATTCAACTTGGCCATGAGGTTTGGTGGCAGGCACCCTCACCACTGAGCCATCTGCCACACTAAACATGATTTTGAATAGCCACCGTACACGTGCTTACTGTTAGCTGGATGGGAAACTGTTCCTTGTATTCTTTTCAACAGAAGGCTGACCTTGTCACAGCACAGAAACCAAGAAACCAGAGCGGACCCTTGGCTGTCTGGCTTAGATGCTGTGCAGTTTGTGTTCTCTGTGTGTGGAAAGACCCAAGTGTTGACTGCAAGTTTGGAAAAAGTGAAAAAGCACCTTAGACTGTTTCATTTTGTTTACTTTTGTTTTGTTTGTTTTTTTCCAGACAGGGTCTCTCTGTGTTAGCCTTGGCTGTCCTGGACTCACTTTGTAGCCCAGGCTGGCCTCAAACTCACAGCGATTCGCCTGCCTCTGCCTCCTGAGTGCTGGGGTTAAAGGCGTGTGACATCATGCCCAGCTTTTGTTTACTTTTTAAAATCCTCTCCAAAGCGTGGCTAAAGTTTTAAAGCTCACATTGAACATCAGAAAGGACAAATGGGCGTCTCTTTTGGTTAAATCAACGCATCCTTTTGAAGTACCACTCAATGCCCAACTGCTCTCTAGTCTGGACAGAGTAGTGATATTCAAGAAAAAGTGAATAAATCTAGCAGTGGTGAGAGGTGCACATGATTACATACATATTGTTTCTGTACTCAAAAAAGAAAACTAGATAGGAAAATATCACTCATCTCAGGAGAAAAATAGGGTAGAGATGACAACTTGGGGACTTCATGATATTTTGTCTGTGTGCACGTTGTCAGAAGGCAATTTGTCTACGCTGGAAGACAATATGGTTTGGCTGACTAAACTGTGGAGCGATGCAAGCGATAGGCAGTGATAAAAATGCTTAGGGGAATTTTCGGGGGTGCTCCAGTGAAGTCTAAGTGCTGTGTGGGTGTAAAGAGCAGACTTCTCTCTCTGCAGCTTTTCTTTTGGGAGGGGGCATGTTTTTCAACACTGAAAGCTGCTGACATTTTTGACACACGCTGCGTGGTTCGATCACAAGTTACGCTGCCACTTGTAAACAGTCTCGATAGTGGAGCATAAACTTGTTTGTGCATGCTTGGGCGTGCTTGCTGGTGTGCGTCTTCCTTTTGAAAGCACATTGAGTATTTTTCTTTTAGAATTCATTGCTCTCTCTCATCTGAGAGCAAAGGGTGAGAAGTCAGGAACTGGCTTATTTCGAGGAAAAAAATTGAAGGATAATTCAAGCATCTCTCAATCTAACAGAATTTTCTAACTAGCCACTACCATGCCAAAAATTCTGACCAGAGATGTTTCTTGCTTCTTCTTTTTTTGTTTTTTGTTTTTGTTTTGTTTTGATTTTTTGTTTTTGTTTTTTCGAGACAGGGTTTCTCTGTGTAGCCTTGGCTGTCTTGGACTCACTTTGTAGACCAGGCTGGCCTCGAACTCACAGTGATCCGCCTGCCTCTGTCCCCGAGTACTGGGATTAAAGGCGTGCGCCACCACACCCGGCTCGTTTCTTGCTTCTTACCACTCAAGTGTGAGAGCGTGTAGGCGTACTGCAGAGACCTGTGGCTTGCGTCCTTGTCAGTGCCTTCACTGGGAAGGCAAGGCTTTGGGGGAAGGGGGGGGTGCCTAAGAGAGTTTTGTGCACATCAAAAGAAGATGTAAGCTAAGCAAGCGCTTGGCATCGTGAGGGCTAGCGATGGGCTTGCTGAGCTGCTGCGGCTGCATGAGAAGCAAGAAGAGGAGAAGAAGCAGTGTGACATCTGCTCCCCTCCCCGGCTTCATGCACCCTGCACGGTTGCTAGTCTGTACAAAAGGAAGCTAGGTCAGCCATTGCCCAAGCCGACTCCTCCAAGGGGTCAGCGAGAGAAACCTAAACGAGACAGTCAGATGTGGTGGGGACCACATACTGAAAAGGCTTTTCAAAGCATCAAGTCATCTGCTTGACTGGGGTCCTGAGGTCAGAGTGAAATTAGGTAGAGGGGTGGTGGTGCCGGGTGAAGGGACTGTTTGTGACAACACAAGTGGTCGGAGTCTGAGCACATTACCTTTGCTGTCCTGTGATGTGCCCACAGTGAGATGACCACACTGTGGGGTTGTTCAGACTTTGGGTTATGAGTCTGCCATGGACGTCCTGCAGACAATAAGGGGAGAGAAACGTGGACTCCTGAGCCATCACATTCTCAGGCTTGGGGTCACTGCCCCAACAAGCTAAGCTCTGCCACCCATCTCCAGTGGGCCAGTTAAAAGAGCCAAAATAACAGAGAAAAGCAAAAACGAAGATTTATTCAATGATTAGCACAGTGGGAAGAAGGACAAAGAGACCCACCGACCCTCTTCCAGCCCACCTTTAGGGCACTGAAGTGAGGTTGAGGTTAAAGTAGAGCCCAGAGCGACACGTTTAAGCAGTTCCTAGTCAAGGTGTGGTCGCACTTATCACTGGCCACAGTCTAAATGTTCCGTTGCCATATCTTCCCCACTGCCAGGGGCTACAGGGTTCCTGTAGATGGCTCAGTCACAATATCTGGATCAAAAGAACTGTTAATCCATTGCCATGCGTGACCACGTGTTGTCGAATCCAGGCCAGGTAAAGCCGCTGCCCGTCAGTCAGAGTCTTTTCCACCTTTGTGTTATGTTTCAGGGCCTGACCAGCTGTCATCAAGGAACAGGAGCCATCAGCACAGAAATGCCAGGAGGCTGTAGCTTCTTTTTTTTTTTTTTGTCTTCCTCCCCCCCCCCCCACTCTCTTTTTCATTCTAATGACACAAATAACACGAGAAAGCTGAGAATAGTGGTTAAATGGCTTGTTAGGAATTTAACTGCAAAGCTCTTGGAAATCCCGGATATCTTAATGTTTTGGGGGAGTCATGCAATTTAACTTTTGGTAGAAGAGTGTTAACACCGGGGCAGTGCAATCCCTAACCCACCAGTGTGCCAGTCATCTAACTACATTGGAAAAGGCCAGTAAAGTAAATGTAATTGTTTGGCAAAGTAGAAATGATATATAAGTTTGGGTCAGAGACAGGAATTTAGAACACACACATACGTAATATATTTATACGTAATATCTGAACAATACATCTTAAGTACTCGGAATCCTCTAGTAGGCAAATTTGGGTTTATGTCAGTCATTTTCAGTTCACACGGGGCAGTGTGCTGGCTCGCTTGATGGCAGCTTGGCACCAGCTATAGTCAATCATCTAAGAGGAGAGGACTTCAATAGGGAAAATGCCTCCTTGTGATCGGGCTGTAGGTAAATAAGCCTGTAGAGTATTTTGCTGGTGGCCCTGAGTTCTATTAGAAAGCAGGCTGAGCAAGCCAGGGGGAAGCTAGCCAGTAAATAGCATCCTCCGTGTTCTCTGCATAGGTCCCTGGCCTGTCTGAGTTCCTGTCCTGACAGTGATGTGGACGTGTGAGACAAACAAGCCCTTTCCTCTCCAAGTTGCTTTTGGTTATGGTGTCATCACAGCAGGGATGACCCTAAGACAGGTATCTGTACTTTTTAATCTAGCTCCACATTTGTTCTCAGTAGTGTCAGCTTGACACAACCCATAGCCACCTGGGGGAAAAGACACCTCAACTGAAGAGTGGTCTCCCAAAGCTCCAGACTAGAAAACTCTCCCAACCAAGTGAAGCCTTCAGTGCCTGGAATGGGTTATATCCTTTAAAAAAAAAAAAAAAAAAAAATATATATATATATATATATATATATGCCCCCTCCCATTCTCTCACCATCATCCTATCCCAGCAATCATGTTGAATCAGGACTGAGCTCATCCTCATCCGCCGAGGCCAGGCAAGGCAGCCTCGCTAGGGGGAAGTGATCAGAAAGCAGGCAACAGAGTCTGTGTCAGAGACAGCACCTACTCCACTTACTAGGGGACCCACATGAAGACCAAGCTGCCCACTGGTTACACATGTGCAGGGGACCAGGTCCAGTCCATGCCTGCTCCTTGGCTGGTGCTTCAGGCTCTGTAAACCCCTGTGGGTCCAGGTTAGTTGACACCGTTGGTCTTCTTCAGGAGTTCTTGTTCCTTCTGGGTCCTTCCCCCACCTCTTCCACAGGCCTCCCTGAGCTCCGCCTGATGTTTGGCTTTGTGTCTCAGCAGGAGAGCGTGGCGCCATCACCAAAACCCTCACACGTGTCAGTTCGCTACAGCATTAAAGCCACAAGTGGGAGGAGACGACTAATCCGAATGTGAACAATCCCAAGGCTTTTGCGGGGGGAAGCGAACTCAGCTTTTTCATGAAATGTGAAATGTAGACGGAAGATGATGCAAAGCTGAAACACTTGGTCTCGAAAACTGTTGTCGGGGCTGGAGAGATGGCTCAGAGGTTAAGAGCACTGTCTGCTTTTCCAAAGGTCCTGAGTTCAATTCCTAGCAACCGCATGGTAGCTCACAACCATCTATAATGTGCTCTGGTGTCCTCCTCTGGCCTGCAGGCAGAACACTGTATAAAATAATAAATAAACAAGCCTTTAAAAAGAACTGGTATCACGTGTTACATGTAAACCGTTGGCGCTGAAGTACAAGAGTAGTTCTTGGTTGTTAACATAGAGAGCTGTGACACACAGGTGGGGGTAGCATAGTTCTGAGGGCGGGCTAATTAGGACTCACCACACACTTAGAGCACAGGATGTAGGGAAGCAAAGTTAGTATGACCAGGAAGCTTCCTCTCCACTGGCTAGCTTTCATGGTTCTGGAAGGTTCCTCAGCAGTCTTGCCCTGCTGTGAGCCCTGTGAGCTGCAGCACTGACCAGTGTGACAAGATATACCTACGGGTGCAATAATTGCGTGAGGGTTAGAGAAATAGCCAACTGTTTGCGACTGGACTTAAGGCCTGTTCCAAAGGACAAAGCACTTGCCTGGTGCTGGAAAGGAACCACAGGTTTCAGGGTGATGGGAAATCTCTATTGTATCCCTTTCCCAAGGCCCAGGGACCATCCCAGAAGAGGAAGTGGTGACGTTGTAAGAGTCAGAGCTTGGAGGACTAGGGCAAAGCAATGTCTTCTGGACATGATAGGACCACTGTCGCCCTTAGCTCAGGGATGAGACGTTTACTTGGAAATGCATGCTGTCTTAAGCTTTAAACCTTTCTCTGGCTCATCTACTTATACACCCATCTTTTGCGTGTATTGTATCATACGTATAGGTGTATATTATCCCACTGTAGTAGAAAAGTTGAATTTTTGATGTATATCTGAAATATTATGCTTATATCTAACTGAAAACACATAAGGTAAATCTGACCTAAAATAATTTTATGACAGTGTTGTATATTGTTATTATTAATAACTTAGTAAAGATGCCTAAAAAGGAAACATCTGTTGTTATTATCTCCTCATCAGTACAATTTCCAAATTCATGTCTGCATTCTTTTCAAAGTACAAAGAAGTTTGGTGTTTAAAAATGCTCTGAAGGTAGGCCAAGTGAGGTGATGCATTCAGGAAGCAGAGGCAGGTAGATCTCAGTGAGTTCCAGACCAGGCTGGTCTACAAAGCAAGTTCTAGGACAGCCAAGACTGTTACACAGAGAAACCCTGCCTTGAACACCCCACTCCCCCAAGTAAATAAAATGTTCTGAAGGCAAAACTGCCTTAGCTTTGAATGCAGACACCATCACTCCGTGGCCACAACCCTGCTGAATCCATGATGAAGAGTGTCCAGTGAGAACAGGGGAGAACTTTGTCCTTTCAGTGGAGCAAACCGAGATCAGGAGACGGAGGCTGGAGGACTGGAAAGCACCTCAGTTCTCCGCAGCTGGGGGTTCCCACACATATTTTTGCTTCCTGTCCTGGGAGTCTGTCTTCTATAGCCCAGTGTCACATAAGTGTGTGTGTGTGTGTGTGTGTGTGTGTGTGCGTTGTCACCTCATCTGCGTGGGTGCAAGCAGGATGGTAGACTGTGGGAGTGCCTTGTGTGCTTCCTAAGAAGGTGCTTTTTAAGGGTTTATTTCTGGGGTGTAGGCAGCAGTAGGAAGGGGTGTCTGGGAGACAAGCTGTAGTGGTGCGTGACTCTGCCCACGAAGGGGCCTAATTTTGCTAAACCACATAGAAGAGGCTAATTAAGGTGTTCACACCAACACTTTCAAACATACGGTGGGTAAAACCTGCCATAGGAGTCTTTTGTCTGTTGAATCAGGACCATCTCGCATTTTCTGTGAACTTGAATTTACCGGTGGAGAATGAGGAAGTGATGTGGAAACAAACGCAAAGTGTAGGGTAGAGTTCTTGAAGCACAGGATGATGCCGTGGCAAGGCAGAGGGCAAGCAAGGCTGGGATGGGATTTAGGAGTCTGATTTACTCTGGCTGGAGTCATTAGCCCACTGCTGACATCACCGGCACCTCAGGATTTCCCCGTTGGATGCTGGGTATGGGAGCTGCTAAGAGAGAGACCCTGGTTCCGGGAGTGACACATGTTTCACCCTCTGCTGTGTGGTGGGGCTGCTCACAGACTCCACTCACATGGCTGTTCTTTTCACACTTGAAACTTGTTTCCAAACAAGTGTTTCCTTTTAACATTCCCGAAACAGATTGACTTTCGGAGTTTTGTGTTGCTTCCCACACTCTGTCAGTGTTAGAGGCCTCGTGTCAGTTCAAACGTCCCACTGCTGGCTTCACCCCAAAAGACTTCCTGATGGCGTCGCCGTCACTTTGGGTCCGGTCTGTTTATGGTCATTACCATGCCCCACTACTCTCTCTCCCGTTGTCACGGTCCAGGAAGTAGCAATCATTACCACAGGGGTCTCAGTGGTTAGCTCCAGCACCTTTACTTTTTTCATTCTATGGTTCTGGGCACTCGAGTTGATTTCAAATAAACAGAATAATATAGAAAGGAGGTAGGAGTCTTATTGGAGTCCCGAGGAAGGCGGGAAGGCAGGCCACGGGGCAAAACTCACTGCGTAGTAGGCAGCGCAGCCCGGTAGAAGTCACTTCTTTAGAACAGCCGCTGTCTGGTCTCTCCTGATGGCCCAGCCTGGTCTCTCCTGATGCTGTTGGAGTTATGCGGACAGGGAGACCTTAGTCTGGATGTAGTTACACATAGGCTTGAATGACGAGGCCTGGGCCATCTTCGTACATCTTCTTACGTGAATGCGCATGCCTGGTTCTCTAGGGCACGCCCTCCTGGAGGAGACTTCTCCTCCCCACTCCAGGTGGCTCTGCTCCCAGCCAGCTTTGCCTCTGGTTAGACTCTGTGACATCACCGCTTCTTACCTGTCTGTCTGCCTAGCGCTTACTTCCCTCTTGTGTACTCATTAGCTGACTTGTTTCTAATGCCTTCTCCAACCCGAACATGGTTCTGTGAAGGAAGAGGCTTTGCTCGTTCTGGGAATCTTCAGGGTCCTGAGGATGCTTGGCGCGTGAGCAGCCCTGCAGGAGGTATTTGTTTACCAAGTAACTGCAAAGTGCCAAGAGAACAGCTTCCTATCATTTAGTGTGAGGGCCTGCGCATGCCCAGTGAAACGACCGGCGTGCAGCGGATGTCCATGGCATCTTCCCTTTCCCTTGCTCCTTATGAAAAAACTACCATCGGTTCCGGGCCCAGGGATGATGGGACTGCAGTGCTGCTAACTCAGCTTTTAACTGCCTTCTTACTTCTGTTTCTGACTCAGCTTTGGCTTGTGGAACATGCCAGAAGATGTGGTAAAAACCCGGTAGACTCCTGGATGCTGGGACCCGTGGTTTGCACGGTGGGTTGCACTGTTGGTTTCTATGCTGACTTGGTGTGAGCTGTGGGCGACTCACATCACTGCTCTACAGACCACTATTCTCACACGAAGGGACAAGTAATTTACAAAGTACCCCGAAGCCATTAGACCAATGTAACCGCAACCAGGGCCTCACATCACTCTGCCTTTCACTTTGCCGAAGACCCTGGGACCCACGCTTCTTTGCTGTGTAGTTTTTGAGTCTTTGAACTCAAAGTGTATTCTTCAGCACCTTCTATTTTTCTACACCACTTTCAACGTAGGACGTCAAGATTTACGCATAATCTCCCACTAAGCCCTATTATTTTAAAGAGTATTAGGACGACTCCCCCGAAATTGTAAAAATTGTCTTCACCGGTCCTGAATTACAAACCATTTGTTTTTATTTTTACACACCCTACAGATTTCTATTATAAGCAACTGGCTAGAAGGTGCACTGAGAAGGATTAGCTAAAATGTCAGAGTCCCACAAATGGCCAGTTCCCTGAACGCGGTGTCTCCAGCTCTCCCTTTGCCCTTCTGCCGCCTACAATCTAAGTGTCCCTCCTTCATTCTCAGATGTCAAACCTGTGGCGGCTTGTTAACCCCAGTCATGTCTGATGTACCCATGGTGGGCGTTTCATGCACTTGCTGGCCGTGCCTTTGTACGCATGCTCTTTCTTACTCTAGCATGCCAATTCCGACCTGCGTGTGTGGCAAGCACGTGCCTATCTTGTAAGAAGAGGTAGCTCAGCTTTGCGTCCTTTTGGTAGCATCTGACCCACCCTCCCAGGCCACTCTGGCCTTTCTTCTCTGTACCAGTGCTGCCCCGCTGTAGCTGTTGAAATTCTTCGCTCCGTATTCCGTTGCTCCTGTTTTATATATCTGTATGGCTTGTGGAGAATTCTTGGTAGGTAAAGATTTTTTTTTTGTCTTTTTAACGTTCATATTCTTAGACGTAGCCTAGAAATCTTGCTGAGTGTTTGTTGATTGGATAAGTGGATGAAAATATTGTGATTTAATTTCCAGCGACACACGCAGTTCTGAAAAGGTTTGACTGGTGTGTGGGAAAAGCTCTTTGCAATGGCCCTCTGGGTAGCAGTGGGATCAAGATGAATTCAGAGATAGAATTCTGTCTATCCTATGGCAGCCATCTAAAGCTGAGGCGGTGTGGATCGGGTTTGTTTTCATCCAATTAAGAGGTATTAAGTAGATCTTCACCCACCTGGCAGGCTCGCTGTTGTGACCCTTGGTTTCCTCCTCATCACAATGGCAGTGAGATTCATGGTGAATTAAAGTGTGTGTGGTGGTCCCTGGTGGGCAGAGTTGACAAAACTTGAAGTTTATTTTAGAAATTGTGGCACTAATTATAATCTTAGTCAAGCTGTTTCAATATGAGAACCAAAGACAATTTAGTTAATTTAGTCATTGACAAATCTGCTGTTCCAAGGAAGAGATTTTTTTTTCTCTTTTGTGTACATACTGGGCACATAGGATCACAGGTGTACATATTTACATAAGTTGGATCTGTGATGTTGTTTTTTTCCTATAGGCTTGCTACATATGATGATTTAAAACGGGCTTGTAGTGGCTGGGGTGTAGCTCAGTTGGTAGAGCGGTCCCAGCATCCACAAAGCCCTGGCTGGCCCCCAGCACCACTTAAACTGGGTGTAGAGGCACACACCTGTAATCGCAGTCCTTGGGGGGTGATGGCAGAAGGGTTGGAAGTTGTAAGTTATTCTCCGCTACGTATCAAGTTCAGGGCCGGCCTGGGCTACATGATAGCATATCTTAAAAATTAGGAAGATAAAATAATACACAGCAATATTTACTAAGAGATATTTATAGAATGTTAATTTTGGGAATTTTAATTGATATGAGGGTATCTTAGTGTTCATTTGCTGTGAAGAGGTACCGTGGCCACAGTAACCCTTATGAAAGCATTTAACTGGTGCTGGCTTACAGTTTCGGAGGTTTAGTCCATTATCATCATGGTGGGAAGCATGGCGGCGTGCGGGCAGACATGGTGCTGGAGAAGGAGCTGAGAGCTCTACATCTGGATCCTGCAGGCAGCAGGCAGAGAGAAATACTGGGGCAGGCTTGGGCTTTTGAAATCTTAAAGTCTGACACACTTCCACCAACAAGGCCACACCTCCTCCAACAAGGCCACACCTCCTCCAACAAGGCCACACCTCCTCCAACAAGGCCACACCTCCTCCAACAAGGCCACACCTCCTCCAACAAGGCCACACCTCCTCCAACAAGGCCACACCTCCTCCAACAAGGCCACACCTCCTCCAACAAGGCCACACCTCCTCCAACAAGGCCACACCTCCTCCAACAAGGCCACACCTCCTCCAACAAGGCCACACCTCCTCCAACAAGGCCACACCTCCTCCAACAAGGCCACACCTCCTCCAACAAGGCCACACCTCCTAATCCTTCTCAAGTAGAGCCATTCTGTGATGACAAAGCATTCAAATATATGAGTCTATTGGGGGGGGGGCATTCTTATTCAACCACCACATAGGGAAAAGAATACATCTTGAAGCCAGTTAAGTTTAGGAAATCCTAAATTCTTTTTGACTTTCCAAAACCTATAATATTACATTATGCTTTAAGACAAAAGATGAATATAAGGCATTTTCTGCAAATTAATCCTCCTCTCCTTTTCTTTTTTTTCTTCCCCTCTTCTTTTCTTTCTACAGTGAAGTTATCTATTCCATTTACAAGTGTTGAGAACTCAGCCTTGGCTAGACTTAATGTCATATGGCTGTAACCTAATTTGCTAAGCCAGTCCTCTGCTGTCACACAACAGAGTTCAGTCACACAAATACAGCCCAATGTCCTTAGCCTGGCCTGTGCACCACTGAGCCATCTGGTACTTCTGCGGCCTGATCTCTATTTTCCTCTGCTCACTCAGCTCTGATCACCCTGGACCCTTTCGGTGTCTTGAGCTTACTAGACTTCAGCCCCAGAAAACAGTCCATTTGCTGTGTCCATTTATTTGCTGAATTATTATCGAATTTATTACTCATTTCTAAGAGCCACTTAGTAATATGAAGGAACCCTATAGTGGGGGTTTCCTGAGGGAGTAGTGATTTCATCTTCACCAGCACAGTGCTGGGAAGGCATCGCCTGGTCATCCAGAAACAGCCAATTGCAGCTCACTATTTTGAGATCAATGAAAACAAAACTGAAAGGGAAAGGAAGAAAATAGACAAGTGTCAGTCAACTCCAGGACCATTGCTCTACAGTTTCCGTTGAGGAGCTGGATTGTTGCCAGTGCTCGTCAGGGACTGCTGCACGCTATTGCCCGCCGATGCTCAGCATTGTGCATAGCGTGACAAGTGTGCTCTACCCCACACTCCTGAAGCCCCGTAGTGTTCTAGAAAAGTGAAGGATGACCATTGGCCTAGTTAAAGTAGCCTCCCAAAAGCATCAGTGAGACATAGGATAGACACGGTCATCTGTATTTTGCCAGAGAATGAACTAGGGTTTCTACGCTTGCATGGCAAATGCTTTTACCCCCAGAGCCGTTTCATTGGCCCTTGTTTTGTTTTTGAGACAGAGTCTCTCACTGAACCGGAACTAGAGTTTTGGCTAGGCCAGATGGCCCATGAGCCTGAGGGAATCTTTCTGTCTCTTTTCTCAGCTCTGGCTTTTCTGGCTTTACAAGCCCGTGGAACCATGTTTGGCACTTCTCTACTCCTCAGTCTTGGGCTCTGGGGAATCAAACTCGGGTCCTTGTGCTTGTAGAACAAGCGCTCTATCGACTAAGCTATTTTCCCAAAGCCCATATTTGACAATTTCGACATGCCCTAGAGATAGTCTGGGAGCTGTAAAACTAAAGGCAAAAGCTCACTTTAGAGCCAATTCAGTCCGACTAAAAACGGACTTGAGGACATTTAAATACTAGCAGACTTAATGAGACGTTTGCTAGCCGCGAGGACCATATTAGGTAAGCTGAAGTGTCCAGCCAGCTACAAAACAGCCTTTTAGACTTCTAGACTGACAAATAGAGACAGCACCTCTGGCTCCCACACAGGTCAGAAGCATTGGCAATGCTGTGTCCAGTGTTGTGAGTTCGCGAGCTGCAAGGCCCGTGCGCGGGTCCCAGCGCCATCTCAGGATCTACAGAGATTATTGCTGACCTGGGCTGTGTGCAGAGCACTGGATGAGAGTGGACGCGCAGAACCTCCAGCCCGTTTCCCCGAGAGGGGCAATCAGAGTGTGGTGTGAACTTACAAACATGCTGACTAAGGACGCTGTGGGGGAAGCTGGGCCATCTGGACTCCGAAACAGATTCTTTAACACTGAGAACTTAGTTCTCGGCTCTTAGTGTGTTGACTGTAGCTCCCTACAGACACCCTGGGGTTTGTTATTATTAGGATCTTATTAGAATTGTAGAAATGCCAAATAACGAGCTCCCTCATCTTCCCTTCCTCTCCTTCCATCTTATGAGGGTCCTGGCAATCAGATGGATTCTGGAATTTAAAAATTAATGACTTATGATTCCCAAGAGACTCCTGTCAAGGGAGCAGGCTGGCTGTAGCAATGGAATTACATGGAGGGCACAGACAACGCAATTCCATTAAGAAATACTGACTTTGACACTGGAGCAGTGTGGAGTGTTCTGAGGAAAACTAAATAGAGACTTGCCAGCAATATCACTCCTGGATAATCCACCCCTGCACCCCAATCTCCCAAAGCAAAATCAACACACTCTAGAGATACTTGCAGACCAGTGTTTAAAGCAGCACTGTCTATAATAGCTCAGTGAACCCAGGTATCCAACAATGGAGGGATGGATAAAGAAAGTGTAGCAGCATGTGTGCATATGGAATTTTATTCATGACAAAGAACAAACTTACAGCATTTACAGGGAAACGGATGCAACTGTAGATAATCATCTTAAGTCAACTAAGTCAGTCTCAGACAAATGTTTCAGGCTTTCTCTTGCTCGCACGTTGGTCCTAGACTAGGTAGGAGTCCACAGAATTGCACATGTATAAGTGACCTAAAAACAGAAGTAAGACTGTTTAGAAGGACAAAGGGATCTAACAGGAGGGGGAGGGGCGAAAAGGAGAAGAGGGGGTATACAGAGGGAATACACTTATCGGGGCACAGTATCCTTGTATGGAAACACCCTGACGTAAGTGGGACTATGTACGACGAATGTAGGTAAGCTGGAAGACCACTGGCCTTTGAGACGTCTGTGTTCCGGAGACTGTGTGAGGCTCCAACAGTGCTGGTGAGAAGACAGATGCGTCTCCTGGGAGACAGACACTAAAAACTAGTCACAGGAGTGTGAGTGTTAACCACAGGCCGTTATGGGAACGTGAGCTGCAAGAAGAAGAGAGGCTTCCAGAAGACGTTTTTGATGTTTGAGCCAGGGCTGAACGTAGTGTGGAAGCTGGTCAAGTGGAGAGAGAAGAGTTTCCCAGGCAAATGCCAGCCATGGGCCGGTGTCCTTAGTGTTTCCTTAATGTAAATGTGCTTTTGTAAATGTGCTTTTGCAAAGGACGTGTGCTTTCTGGGGAGGGAGGCAGACCAGGGATCATACACAGCTAGCGTTCCCAAGGAGTCCTGCTTGCTTCGTCAGCATTGGCCCGACTGGCGTGCGGGACAGAGGGTCTTGTCTGGTGTAAACTAAAGGCTTTATGGAGGCGGGGTGTCTTCTTACACGGACACTGTTGTCTCAGGATGGCGATTCCTTTCTCAGAGATCTCAGTGAACTTCAAGAACGTCTAACACAGCAGGAAACAGTAGGAGCAATAACTTTTTGAAGAAAGGAAAAGGAAAGAAGACACAAAAGACTTTTTTGTGGGTGCTAAGAGTGGACAGAAACTAGAGGAAGGAGAAACCCTTTGAGGTAACAAGCATCGGTTCAAAGGCGATGGAGGTCCTGGAGGAGATCGGTGAGGTTTTCCCAGACTGGAACTGCATAGGGCTGGCGTGGACGGCCAAGCCAGAGGGAAATGTTGAAAGTGTAGATGATTTTTATGAATGCTGTGAATGTACAGATGGTCCTATGGGGATGTCCAGTCTTTTGACATGGCAACATGGTGTTGGCATCTACAGATGTGTCTGGAGGCATTCATAGCTATCCTGGGACACACATGATGTGTGGATGTAGATTGGCTGTGCCTAAAAAGAAGACAGAGTAAAATGCCTGCATTGTAAAGCCAGCCATAGTGGGCCACACCTGTGTGCCCACTTCTCTGTGGCTATGCTTCTGCAGATGTCATGAGGTGGTGTGTGTGTGTGTGTGTGTGTGTGTGTGTGTGTGTGTGTGTGTGTGTGTGTGTGTCCTTGGCTCCACCTTTTAGAGTTACTTGAGATTCATTCTCCAGGCTTCTCAGCATTGAGCATACGGCCCTGGATCTGTTACTTTTCTGGGTGAATTAAGAATTCCGATGCAATGGAAGAGAATTTAGACAGAGGTCAGACCCAAAGGTAAAAGTGCGGTGGGCACACAAGGGAAGACGTGTAAACGAGACGCGCTCTGATAGCATCTAAAAGGGACCTGGCTCAGTTTGGTCATAGTGGAGGCTCCCTGAGGGAGTAGTACTGAGGTGAAATCTGAAAGGTGATCTGGTATTAACCAGATTCAGAGTCGGGGAACTGCAGGAAGCAATCCAGGCGAGGGAGCCGGGTGATGACGGAGGTGATTTCCCAGATAGACAGAATGTAAAACTAGTAGGACTTTATTATTTCATTCAACAAGTCTGTATTTCACATGGTCTTCTGGCTCTGGAGGCACAGTTATGAACGAAAGGCCAGCATTCAATGCGCTTACTTTGCGGTAAGCACCCGGGAGAAGTGACGAGGATGTGTTCTTTGTTTTGAGATGGATGCGGCTGCCGTCATGTGTGGAGACAGGAGATGCTGAGGGAGGCTGGATCCGTGTGTGTAAGGCAGGCTGTCTTAAGCGCATTTGAGAATCCTTAGTGAATCCTACGGAGTCAGTGCTGTACGAGAGCTTGGGTTTCAGAGTTGCCTGAGGCTGACACGAACATTCGGAAGCAGATAATATATAAACCGGTAACTACAGTGACAGGAGTGGGCGCAGTGTCCCCACGACTCCGTAAGCATTGCGCAACACAACTTGAAGGGGAGCCACTGACGTAGATTGTGTCATGAATGGCGTTTCCTAGACCTGCGCAGAGGCATGGCCACGCATGGAGACAAGAGGGCCCAGAGAAGGAAGACGCGGTGAGAAGAAAAGTGAGCTGTTAGGAAAAACTTCAGTATTTAATGGTCAGGCTAAGAGGAAAGAGATATTAATGGGGTGGGGGCGGGGTGAAAGGGTATGTGGAACGGAAGCTGAGGGGATGATGTGACTGAGATGGGTGATGGGGAGGCCTTTGAGGGGCCAGTGGCCAACAGGGTCAAGAGCATCAGTGGACCATCTTGTTAGCTTGATGGATTTTGGAGTCACCTAGGAGACACACCTGTGAGGACACTTCAAGTGAGGAGGTAAAAAAAAATCTATCTTGAAAATGAGCAACACCATCACATGACCTGGGGTGCTGGACTGAATAAAAAGGAGACACCAGGCTGCGTACCAGCTCTCATCTTTCTCAGTTTTCTTCTTAAAAGAGCACTGGGAGCTGCTGCCTCACACCTCCACACTATAGTAGTTTGAATGAGAATGTCCCCCACAGCCTCAGATGTTTGGACACGTAGTCCCTAGGTGGAGGTTCTTCTGCCTAGAAGTTTCACAGGTACAGCCTTGGGACAGGAAGTATGTCACTGGGGGGCGGGGTTACAAGGCTCATGTACCTTCTAGTTTACTTTTTCTGCATGGTGCTTGGTGCTTGCTTTTGAGGATGCACACTTCCTGTTCCTGCCGCCATGGCCGCCATTTGCTGCTGGGCATTTCCACCATGATGGGCTCTTATCCCTCTGGAACCGTAAGCCCAAAGAAACTCTCCCATCCACAAGTTTCCCTGGTCCCCATGTTTTATCACAGTAACAGAAAAATACATATATACATGGTTTTTTTTCTGCTATGGTGGACTATACCCAGGCATCGTGAGCCCAAACAAAACTTTGTATCCCCCTTAAACTGCTTTTCTCAGTGATTTTGCCACAGCAACAAGACAAACGGTGAATATATGGTCGCCGATTGGCAACAGCTCTTCTGAACTGGCTCCATGGTTTTCTCAGCAGCCCAGTGGCGATTGGTTATTTGGTGACTTCAGCAAAAAGCTAGGTTTTCCCCGCCTCCAGGAGCCTCAAGGGTGACGAAGTGTACCGAGGTCAGAGTGGAATGTATTGAAGAAGAAGTGGGAGGTAAGAGGATGGAGACACCAATGTGCCCCGTGACGTGACGTGTGAAGAATGTCGCCCAGCCATGCAGGCTGAGTTCCCGGCCAGGCTAAGGTCCGCTCAAAGGCAAGCGGGGGGCTTTATAGGAACCCCAGCTGGAAGTTGAGAAGTGGCTAGGTTTTTGAGTCTAGGTTTGTCTTATTTCTCTTTCTCTGCCATTCCCCTCCGCCCCTTGGGAATATGACAATGATTAGAATGTGAGTGTTTGAGGTGATGACAAGGGAGTGTTGGAGAAAGGGGCTGGGGTTTCCAGAACACACATTGAGTTAATTCTACTGCTACATTTGAACAATGTGGGCAAATTGGGAAAACATGGCACAGACCACACACCACTCTTGAATGTTCCCCCAGTGATGGAAGGATTATGCTCCTCAATCTCTTTTGTTAAATAGTCCCCGTCATGCTCCTTCAACGTATCTGCTATTCTTTAAGGAATATCAGCCTTGCCATCACTCCCAGCGTGGTTGTTCCTCAGCCTTGTCAATGGAGGAGCCTAGGGAGCTCATGGCTTTAGGCATGCCTGTCTGAATTAGCAATAACTCTTGCCTTGTACTTCTTGGTTTCTGTAGATTACCTCTGCCCTTCGGGTAACTAAAAACTTGCTCTCTGAGGCTCTCAGCATAACATGAAGCATCCCTTCAAAGTGTTCTTTAGAAGGAACCCCAAGAATTGGCATCTATGTTAGTTCGGAAAATTATACTTTCAAAGAAGGCACACCCGGGCAGCCCGCCCACTCACCTCCATTTTGCTGTACACATTTACAGCATACGGTATGGTCAAAGTCAACGCCGGGGCAGATCCCTTCTCTGTCTCCTTGAAACTTATAAGATCACCATCCTCATAGATAAATCCCAGTTGGGTACCAAAGGTAATTTTAGAATAATGCAAACATGGTGGAGAGATGAGGCTCCTGCTTGGTCATCCTGCCATCACCTCTCAGACTGCTTTAACATAAGAAGACCACGGCTGGACCTCTGTCCTCTGAAGGCCAGGCCAACGCTCTTCTAGCTATTTCTAGATGTGAGTGATTACATTGAATTACAGTGAAATTATACTTTAAAAGAAATTGAAAAGTCTTGTATACAAATAAAAGGATCTTGCCATTCGCGTAGGTTTGAGATGCCCACGTGTCAAAATTTAGTACTGTAACTTTTTAATATTTATGCTTATGCATTATTATTTATATTTTATAGTATTATTTACATTTTATTTGTACTGTAGCTCACTGGGAAGAAAATGCATGCTCAAACAGAAAACCTTGAACCAATTATTGCCTCATTTTCAGCGCCCTTTTATGCCAAAGCTCACATATTTTAACTCGATATAGCAGAGCTCAACACCAGAGTTTAACATCTCATTTATGCAAAGCTTATGTGCTCAGGAGTAGCAGTGGGAGACTACACTCTGTATATCTGTTGGCTCTTATTTCCCCTGTGGATCTTCCCCTCTGCTGGAATTTTTGCTTAGTGTTCTCACCATTAATATCACATACTCTTTGCTGTTTCAACTGTTCACCTCTTCGTGTGTAGAGATGTATTTAGTGAGTGGACGTGCGAGGGTCCACTTTTTTGATCACTTGCATGTGCTTAACGATAAATTCCTGACCATATAAACTCTGTGCGAATGAGAAGCCAGCATTTGGTGTTGAGCTCTGCTGTGTATGGTTAAAATATGTGAGCGCTGGGGTGAAAGGGCCTGAAGATGAGGCAATAGTTGGTCTGAGCCTTTTTGTTTGAAGATGCTGGTCCCATGCATTTTCTTCCCAGTCAGTTACAGCATAATATGGGCTAAATTTTGACACTTGGATGTCTCAAACCTATGTGAGCGGCATTTTTTTTTTGAGACAGGGTTTCTCTGTGTAGTCTTGGTTGTCCTGGACTCACTTTGTAACCAGGCTGACAGAGATCCAGCTGCCTCTACCTCCCCAAGTGCTGGGATTACAGGCATGCACCATCATGCCTGGCTGCACTTTTTTTTTTTAAATATAAGAGGTGGTTCAATTTTTTAAAAACTATAATTTTAGTGTAATTCAATATTCTCAGGGATATCTAGAAAGAGCTAGAATAGTGTCGGCCTGGCCTTCAGAGGACAGAGGTCCAGCTGTGCTGCTGAGGCAGCATGAGAAGGTGATGGCGGGATATGTAAGCAGGAGCCACCTATCCCCACTGTGCTTATATTATTCGGAAAATTATTTTTGGTACACAATTGGGATTTGTCTGTGAGGATGATGGCCTTATAAGTTTTAAGGAGATATAGGAGGGATCCGCCCTGGATGTTGACTTTGACAGTATTGTATGTTGTAAATGTGTGTTCCGTTGCGAGGAATGAGGTGAGCGCATAGGCTGCTGGTGTGTGCTATGTTTTAGCCAGTGGTCCTCAACCTCCCTAATGCTGAGAGCCTTAAATGCAAGCTCTTCACGTTGTGATGACCCCAATCCAAAAACTATTTTTGTTGCTACTTCATAACTGTAGATTTGCTATGGTTATGAATCATAATGTAAAAAAAAAAACCTAATATGGGGGGCCATTTGTGAGAGGGTCATTGGACCCCAGGTTGAGAACCCAAGCCTTAGACTTTGACCCTCCAGGTGTGCACTTCCTACCACAGGCCCCTGAGTGCTGTCACACTTCCCAGCCCTCCACAGCTGTGCTCCCCCAGAGGCCGTGTGGAGGGAACTCCCCATGCCCACCTCACTTTTGTGTTTGGGTAGCCCAGTGCAAATAAATGTAGCTTCTCAGACACAGGGATGGATCAGCTCCTAGAATGCTTTGATTAGCAGAGGCGCCATAGTCAGACTCCATAGTCAACCTACAACGGTGATTTGAGCTAGACTCTCTGACCGGCCCCGTTAGTCCATGAGCCCTGAGCCCACACTCCCATTCTGGTCGGTTACATGGAGTCCGGTGACTGCCTGGGGAATGGTGGTCCATCTTCACTTCTAGTCTTTTCTCTTCTCTTTCCCCTATGACCATCTGATGTGGTGCCCTTGCACAGCCATTGGAGGGAAAAATGGAAAGGGTTTCTGTGGCGACCCTCCCTAGAATGGTTGGCGTGAAAGGCATACAACTGTACAACACACACATCTGCACACAGATGGCCCGGGTATTTTCTGGTATATGAAATAAAGAGATGTTTACATATTTATATGTCGTCACACTCATGTTTACACACACACACACACACACACACACACACACACACACACACCACATCACATGTTTATATGCTTCTTATTCTATAATTTTCTACTTCTGACTCAGAGGTCTCCTTGAGAAGTGAGTGTAGCTTTTGAAGTTAAGGAGTTTTCAGGAAGTGACTGAAAGAAACTCTGCCCTGGACTGAGGCCGAGGATAGATCTTTGTGATTGGGCAGCAAAAGCAGATCCAGGAGGCCCAGATCGAATCAGAAAGCAGGAGCAGGCAAAAGGCAAACCTCTCTTCACTTACACCAGCAGCCAGGTCATGAACCAGCACCAGCCCCCAAGGAGGGCTAATCCGTGGCTCCCCGGAAGGGACCAACTTCCGACTTCCATGACTGTTGAGATTAGGCTAGGCTTTGCTGCAATAACAAAGAACACCAGTTCTCAGTGGTCCATTTCCTGCTTTGGATGCTGGGATTGGCAGCCCGGATGCTGTGCAGAAACGCGTGTCCAGCTCTGCCTTCTAGGGGGCTCTGGAGGGACCCTGGAAGACTGCTTCCTATTCCTGTGGGCATCAGCCCAGTAACTTTTGTTTATGGTGGTGGAGGCAGTTCCTGGCTGCTTCACCAACTGAACCCAGGCTGTGCATTTGCAGCGCTCATAGGGCTGGTCCCCCTGCATCATCATCCCAGAGATGCCAGCACAGGATGGATTAGTACCTACTCCCCCAGGGTCTAGATTTCAGTCCAGGGAGCCCATTCCTTCAAGTTGGGAGATACCAGGATCAAATAACAGTGCTATTTCTTCAGCAGCCTGAATTTTAGCCTTTAAAAAAGACTTCCTGAATCTTCCGTTGCTCAACACAGACCTGTCTCCTTGATGTTTCATAAACTCAGTTCTGTGCCTTAAAGATCTGTCCTCAAATAGTTGGTAAGGTGTCTGTCTCCAGTTGATAGGCTCAAACTGGAGTTCCTCACTCCTGTACGTAGCCTTACCACTTTGTGGAGGAGGTGGGCATGGCTGTGATTTTCTTAATGGAAGCACATTTTCCCCATGTGATCATTAAAATTCTAATTCCGAGGCATGGAGGAAAGACCATGTTGTTCCATTGCTACAGAAAGTGGTGTCATCCCTAGGCTGTATAAGAAAGTTAGCTAAGCCAAAGCTTGTGATTGAGGCAGCATGCTGCCTTCCTTCACGGTTTCTTCCAGAGTTCCCGCCCTGACGTAACTCAGCAATGGACTGCAACCTGGAAGTACAAGCCAAATAAACTGTGCCCTCCTCCAATTGTTTTTGGCTAAAGTGTTTTACCACAGTGACAGAATGAAACTCGAACAGAGATGGTCGGACTTTGAAAATGTTCTTTTCCCAAAGGTGCCGTGGGAAGGCATCACAGCACTGAGGTTTATGTGGCGAGCGACTTTTGAACTGTGTTTTTAGAGACATGCTTTTTTTTTTTTTTAAATCTCGCATGGCTGATGATGTAGTGTAGCTTTAAGAAAATAATGCCAAGCGTGGTAGTGTGAGTCTGTCGTTCTAGCCACTTGGGAAGCTGAAACAGACAGATTGCGTGAGCCCCGGAGTTCAGGGCAAGCCTGGGAAACCAAGTTGAGTCTTGACCTAGAAGAGGAAGAGGGAGGAGGAAGCAGGGGGGAGGATGAGAGGGAGGTGGAAGCGGAAAGGGAGAAGAGAAATGAGGGGGAGAGATAAGAGGAGAGGGAGGGAAAAGGAGGGGGGGGGGTAGGAGGAGATGCCGGCAATAGCAGCATCAAACAATTTGATACCCGGAGCACTCTATAAAATCCTATCAGCTCCATCGTTTGTAGCCCTCAGGAATCTTGTATGAGGATGCAAAGAAACATCCAGGGAGGCTCCTATTTAATGTTTTCACATGTCCATCAAAAGACTACATGTTTCCAAGCTATTCAGCTTCTTTGTTAAATTTCACAGCTCTGTGAACCAGGTCAGGGGCTGTTTGTGGAGTGGTGCTTACACACCCATACGAAATGCCAGCACACACATATGCTGACACCCATGCTAAGCCAGGAGTCAAGACTCCAGTGTCAAATGCGTCTTATACATGGCTCCCGCAAGTTCAGAATCAAAGTGGTCCTGCAGGAAGACTTTCCCTGAATGTCTATTTTGAAATTAGTTATCCACAGCACAGGTGAGCAGCATTGTCTGTGTGGTGGAGACAAAGACTTGGTAAATTTCCAAAGCCCAAGGCTACAGCCATCAGTGCCAAACTGCCATGCCATGAAATGTAGTTATCGCGGTGGGCAAGCTTTTGCCTGCCTGCTATCTCGGTAGATACCATGCCTCCCTTCTTTCATGGGGCTATCTGCAACATCTAGATCCAAGGCTGCATGTGACCCACGCCTGGACCATCAAAGTGCTGCATGCACCTGACTCTAGTGACACCCAAGAAGAGGACACGTGATTCAGCCAGCTTATCCAAGCCAGTGCCGAGCTGGAGCTGTTCCGGTTAAGGCATGGCCTTTCTACTGGGTCCCTTTGCTATGAAGACAGTGTGAGTCTAAAGTTTCTAGTGGCTGGCTCCACTCTTGGGAGAGAGGGTCTGAGAAAGAAATGAGCTCAGGGAAAGTAGAATCAAGAGACAGAGGGAAAGAGACAGACCCTCTAGGACTGTCTGGAACCAGCGGAGTCCTCAGCTTTCCAAGATGGAGTTTCCTGTGTCTTGGAATAGCTGTTCCAGCTGCACTCTACACCTGCAGTTAAATGCATCTTACTCAAGTGGATATTATATTTCTTTCTCCTAGCTATAATTCTTCTGCAGGCTGTGAACGTTGGTCGGAATTCAGATAGCAATCTTGTTGAGTTATCTGACTGGGCTGTTCATACTGGCGAGCTCACTCACTTGCCAAATTTCCACTTTATGTAGTGTAGATATGTGAGCCAACAATGAACTGACATCTCAGCTACCAAAAGTCAGCTTTGACCACGTCTCCCTCTCCCACGGCTCAGAGTGCTGTAGATGGGAATGAGACGAGCCTGCAGAATCACTGGTAAGCATTTTACCCAAGTCCTTTAGGATGCTTGAGTGTACTTGGTTGAAGCAACAAAAATGACTTTACTGTTATTGTTTGCTAACCCCTTAATTAACTGGCCAGGATTCGGAACTTCCTTAGACTTTGTCTAACTAAGTAGGTCGCTCTAGTGTCTTTTTTCCAGCATAAAATTGGAGAAAAATTCAAGTGGCTTTATTCCTTTGTATGCCGGGATTACCAATATAACTTATTTATGCAATATTGATAGCTAGCTAGAATTTTAATATGGTAATTCTTCTGTGTATATGTGTTGTGTGTGTGTGTGTGTGTGTGTGTGTGTGTGTGTGTGCACATGAACATGTACATGGTGCATGTAAGGTATCTTTCTTAGTTACTTTCCACCTTTGTGTGTGTGTGTGTGTGTGTGTGTGTGTGTATGTGTATCTAGAAGTCAACCTAAGTGTCTTCCTCTACCACTTTCCGCCTTACTTTTTGAGAGAGGGTCTTTCACTGAGCCTGGAGCTTCCCATTTGTGGCAGATCATCTGACCATCCAATCCACAAACCCACGTGTGCTGGGGTTACGGATGAGTGATGCTGTGGCTGCATTTCTACGACACGCTAGAGAGCCACACTTTGGTCTTCATGTTTATGCACAAGCACCTTACCCAGAGAGAGAGAGAGAGAGAAAGAGAGAGAGAGAGAGAGAGAGAGAGAGAGACTTAGGTCCTTTATTTCTTTAGTTTTTTAAGACAAGGAGCTTATCCAGTTTCGGTAGAGGCTGGCTGATAGGCTCTGTGAATCCCTCTGTTTTCAACCCTTTGGATTATAGATGTGCTGCTGTGCCTAATATTTATGTGGGTGCTATGCATATGAACTCTCATTCTCATGATCTCAAGACAAATACTTTGTTTACTGAACCACCTCCTTAGCCTCTAGTGTGGTAATTCGTTTTTTTTAAAAGATTTATTTATTTATTATACATACAATGTTCTGCCTGATGTGTACCTGCCTGCCAGAAGAGGACACCAGATCTCATTATAGATGGCTATGAACCACCATGTGGTTGCTGGGAATTGAACTCAGGACCTCCGGAAGAGCAGACAGTGCTCTTATCCTCTGAGCCATCTCTCCAGCCCTAGTGTAGTAATTCTTAAAACATTTAAAGGAAACATTAAAAATAAAGACAGAAATAAATTATGCAACGCATTGTTAGTGCGAGTTGTTAGGGTGCCCAAAGAGTATGCATATCAATAAATCAAACACATTTTATTTATTAACTGACTTGTTAAATTCTCCTCTAACTCCATGCAGTGCACTATTATTCTTCAATGTCTACTATACGTTTCTCCCTTCTCATCTCATCCTGGTATTTAAAATCAGCTTTATTGAGATTGAATTCATACACCACAAATTTCATTCATTACAGTATATAACTTATCAGTCTGCTTTCTGCTGTGTCATGTCAAGAATGCATTGTATTCTGGTTACTTCCTGTACTGCATTTGTCAAATTACAAATAGATCACCTGTTTTTTGGCCTAATTTTGTGAGGAAAAAAAAACATGCTATGAAACAAAACATCCAAAATCAAAAGAAACACAACATCATGTTGAAGTTTCTTGTTTTTTTTTTATTTTATTTTTTTTTATTAATGTCTGCTTTCTGGAATTAAATCTAACAAGCACATTCACAAAACAAAACAAAAGAAAGACACTACTTCAGTCATCAAGTGCAGAAACACCCTGCGTCATGCCACTGATCTGTCAGGCTGACAAGAAGTTCCGAAAGGACACAACTTGATGTATTTTCCCAACCAAAATTTTGTGAGTGAAAAAATAGATGCAATGAAACTAAATGAAACAAAAGCGAGGAAGGCTGTGGACTGACAGCTGCTTCACATGGGTGGAGCCAGGGGATGGAGTGGAGGAAACACGCAGTTACACGGAACATAACGGGAAGGGTCAGGAGGAAACACGCAGTTACACGGAAGGTAACAGGAAGGGTCAGTCTTGTTTTGTGGGGCCATGCAGCAGCATTGAAAAAAAGTAATAGGCAGATGAGAGAGGATAAATGCAGTGATACTTAGTTTTTTTAAAAAAATAAACTATTCTGATGAGAACTTCTCCTCTCCTAACTACTTCTAGATGGAGTTCTTCCTTCCTACTTTCGTTCCTTCCTTCCTTCCTTCCTTCCTTCCTTCCTTCCTTCTTTCCTTTCTCTCTTTATATTTTTGGTTGTGAGCCTAGCCTTTAATGGATGAGCCATCTCTCCAGCCCTCCTTTCTCTCTTTAAGAAAGGAGCAAGCTAACAAACACATCCCCAAGAAGTTTCTCCCTTCCTCTCTCCTTCCCTCCTTCTTTCCCTCCCTCTTTCCCTCTCTTTCTTCTTCCCTCCCACTTTCCCTTTGCCCCTCCCTCCTTCCCTCTCTCCCTCCCTCTGTCTCTCCCCTCCCTCCCTCTCTCTTCCTTTCTCTTACACACACACACACACACACACACACACACACACACACACAGAGAGAGAGAGAGAGAGAGAGAGAGAGAGAGAGAGAGAGAGAGAGAATATCAGAAAACATAATGTATAAGCAAAAGACTAATAAGACCAAAAAAAAAAAAAAGTCCAAACAAAACCATATAAGACAAAAAAACCAAAAAAAAAAAAAAAAATAGTATTGAGCTCACTACTGTTGGGCCTGGGGCCTACCCTGAGGCCCCATGAGACTCCACTGGAGAAAACTAATTTTAGACTGTGCAAGTGAGTGTCACCTGCAGATAGTTTCTTGGTCGGGGGTGGAAGTCAGTGTCCACTTCCCTTCTCGGCATTGGGACCCCATCTGGCTCGAACCAGTGTAGCCCACATGCACGTTGCCCCAGTCTGAGTTCACATATGCCTCATCCCTAAAAGGAGCTGTGTGCTGGCTAGTTTTATGTCAGCTTGACACAAGCTAGAGCCATCTGAAAAGGGAACTGAGGCTATGTCCTCAGAATACGGGGCTGTAAGTGGACAAGCCCATAGGACACTTTCTTAGTGATTAATGGGAGAGGGCCCAGGTCACTGTGGATGGGGACACTCCTGAGCTGGTAGTCCTGGGTTCTATAAAAGAGCAGGCTGAGCAAGCCATGATGAGCAAGCCAGTAAGCAGCACCCCTCCATGGCCTCTGCATCTGCTCCTGCCTCCAGGTTCCTGCCTGTCCCAAGTTCCTTCATAGATGGACAGTGACACAGAAGTGTAAGCCAAATAAACACTTTCTTCCCCGGGTTGTTTGGTCATGGTTTTTATCACAGCAATGTAACCCTAAGTGAGAGAGGCCATACTTTAAAAAAAAAAATCCTCAGCTTCATTCAACTTGTCTGTCTTTTACAAGCTACCAAATTTGATAGCTACAAAGTTCAAAGGTCATGACAACTGAAGGCGCATCTTGCCCAAAGCTACCTCTGCGTACTGCTGCCTCTGACAGGAGGTGGAAGGGTCACATGACGGGCCACTACTGACCATGATGCCCTGACCTTCGACTATGCTGTGGGCTGGACTCCACATTGCTGGCCAGGCCTCACCCTGGGGTGCTCAGTGACTCGCACACCTATGCCTGGTGTGGGCTAAGCTCTCCAAGCCCTACCGTTAATAAGCTAGCTATCTCCCTCACGTGCATGGTGTGCACCAAGAGCAACAACTACAAAGAGGATGAGAGGGGATAAACTTAGTCTTCAAGGATGGTGCCTTTCCAATCTGGGGTTCAGTGTTTCACGGTGCACCCCATATCTGCTTAGCTGTTCTTCCCTGTTTTCTTGTAAGATGCATTCCAAACCCTTGTCTCTGCTGCTCCTTCAAAACATGAACTTTAGATGAGAGAGATTTCTGAAGGAAGGAAGGAAGCAGAAAGATGGCAAGATGCCCTTAAATTAGTTTTCCAAATTTAGAACTGGGCTTCTGGAATAGTCCTTAAAGAGCTCCCCTCCCTGGACAGATGTAAGCCACTGGCCCTCAGGGGACGAGTGTCTTGCAAGACATCTAACCCACTCAATCCAGGGGGACTGGTTATAAGAACAGCTTTCTTCCCAGCATGCTTTTCACCACACCTCACAATGTCATGCTTTACACATAGAGAAGTATCGTCTATTAGCCCACCCCGTCTTCGTTTATTTTGTGACTTTTCTAACGCTTGACTTTAAAATGAATTTTGTGGTGGATTGAACTGAGAAGGCCCATATAACCACAGGCATTTGGATACTTGGTCCTCAATTGGTGGCACCGTTTGGGTAGGTTTAGGTGGTGTGGCCTTGCTGGAGGAGTTACGTCACTGCGCCGTTGGCGTTTGCTCTCCGCTCTCTGCTTGTGGTTCGAGATGTAAGTTCTTGGCTTCCAGCTCCAGCTGCCACGCCTGCTTTCTGCCACAGCTGTGGACTCTAACCCTCTGCGAGCCCATGAAACTCTCCCTTCTGTAAGTTGCCTCGGTCGTGTTTGTTTGTTTAACTCACAGCAACACAAGTAATAACATTAAAAAAAAAAAGGCCAAGATAAAGACGCCAGGAAACACTTGGAAGGAAGAGGCTGGGGTGAGCTGGAAGACTTCTATATTCTACGGATGTCTTAGTCTCTGAGGCAAGTGAAAATTGTGGGAGTGTCTTCACATGTGTGTAAAAATAAAAAAAAAAGCAGAAGCATGCAGAAGTACAAAATACAGCCCGGTCTCACGTTCCTTAACAAGAGTATTACGGAGAAGTTTTTGAAATGTCAAAGCAAATCCTGTGTTGTGCTGGACACATAAACGGGCTCTGCAAACTTCATCTGAGAAGTCATATTTCATTTCCTGACAGCTCCGCAGTCCTAGCGGTCACGGTACCGGTGCTCCTGACCCGGAAGGCCTTGTGTGTGAGGACGGCTGTGAGGGGAAACAAGTGTTCAGGTTGAGCCCTCTCCCTTTTGCATCTGCAGTGGGTGGAATTCTCTCCACAGCCCTCTCTCCCAGATGCAGCTGCGCGTCTGAGAGGAGGAAGGAAGACACCGTTCAGTTCATTGCCTGCCCTCCACGCGGCTCTGGGAAGGCGTAGAAGCTGCGGTGTTTGCTGGTGAGCTGATGTGAGTAGCACCTGCTCTTGGGCTGGCCTTCAGCTGACTCCTGTCCGCAGCAGATAGCCAGGATACCTGGCCTAGTTCTCAGGACACTATCTGTCTTAGTCGGGGTTACTATTGCTGTGGTGAAACACCATGGCTAAAGCGACTCGATAGGAAAGGGTTTATTTGGCTTCCGCTTTCACACCACAGTTCATCATCAAAGGAAGTCGGGACAGGAACTCAAGCAGGGCAGGAACCAGGAGGCAGGAGCTGATGCAGAGGCCATGGAGGGATGCTGCTTACTTACTTGCTCCCCATGGCTTGCTCAGCGTGCTTTTTTAAAAAAAAAATAAAATCCAGGACCACAGCTTGGAGTGGCACCACCTACAATAGACTAGGCCCTCCTCCACCAATACCTAATTAAGAAAATGCCCTTCAGGCTTGCCTACATAGCCTAATCTAGTAGAGACGTTTTTCTCAGTTGAGGATCGCTCCTCTCTGATGACTCTAGCTTGTGTCAATTTGACACAAAACGAGCCAACATAGTGCCTTTTCAGGGGACCTTTGAATCCCAGTGCTCAGGGGGTAGAGGCAGGTGGAACTCTGAGTTCAAGGCCAACCTGATCTGTAGAGTAAGAGCCAGGGCAGCCAGCACTACAGAGAGAAACCGTGTTGGAATCTCCTTCCCAAAGTCTTATTCTAAAGGGAAGAGGGACAAAGGAATTTCAGGTAGAATCGGGGTACCAGAGGAAGGAGTTTGTGGGAGAGAGATGCTCCTGCACCAACACCAGGCCACAGAGGTCTCAGCTTCGGCTCTGCAGCAGGCCACATCTGCGGAGCACCAGCGGTGCAGTCTTGCACACGAAAGCCTCCCTGACTCAGCGCGGGGATCCCCTTCAACTTCTAAGTCTGTGTTCTTTGATGACCGTGCCTTTGGGTTGAGGAAAATGTGGACATTTCCAGAAACCTCTACAGTTTGGATGGTCAGGATGTCAGCTTGTTTTCTGGGCTGAAGCTGCATGCATGTGTTGGAAGACTGGGCTGAGATCGTGGTATCTCTGCACCAGGTCACCGGGCTCCGCAACGTCAGCCTCAGAATCTTTGGGAGCCCCATTTGGGCATTCTCGGGTCCTACTTTGTAGTTCTTCCATTGTGTCTGAGGTGTTCTCCCCTAAGGGGCCCTGGACTGTAGAAATTATATTCGCAGCCAGGGAATTTTTTTTATAATTTGCTACAGATGGCCAGTGGCTTTTTTTAAAATTTTTTTTATTTTTTTTAGCAGCTTTCCTTCTTCCTTTTGCATTTTCCCACACCCACTCCCACTTAGAGTTGGCAGCCTACCCAGTACCTTCTCACCACGAGGGATTTATATTAATAGTCACGTTTTGGTGGCAAGGCTCGGGGGGTGCAGGAAGGGGAGAGAGCAGACAAGCAAGTGTAAGAGAGGACGTGAGCCCCCAACTGAATGACCTGCCCCCTGGTTTCTTTAATTATTGGTTTTTACATCACTGATTCTTTACACTTACGAGTTAAATGGTCAGTAGAAGCCAAGTCTTGTGGACAGAAAGAAAAAAATCAACACTCTTTGGCTGCTATAGGACAGAATTGGGGGAGGGGTGGCTCCCAAGGATGTAAGACTGAAGTCATAGCTTCTACAGAGAAGTGGTGGGACATGCAGGGGAGGGAGGGGGAGAGAGAGAGAGAGAGAGAAGTATGGTATTTTGGAGCTGGACTGGTTTTAACTGGAATGCCCACTCAATGACGATTGACAAGGGGTCATGGGCAACTTATCCCACATCTCCAAGCTTTAGCGTCTGTTACCTATTGGTAAAATGAACGTGTGAAGTTGTTATGATGATCGAATGGGATGATATTTGTGACAGTATTCGCTGTCACACATTATGCACTTTATAAGCTCGATTTTATCTTTCTTTTCATTAGGAGGGAATGAGAAAAAGCCAATGACATGAAAATCTCCGTGCACTATTAATACAGCTCCCGTTTTTTTCTTTTCCACAATATTTTCATAATGCTTTAAGCCATATGGGTAGTTATTTCAACATTTAATTTTCCAGTGAATTATTTAATTACATTTATGACAAGCATGTATTATTTTGAGCATGTTAGTGGAGCCACTAGCTTATTCTAATGGATTTACAACGTGGCCAGACACTCTTTCACTGCTCGTTCTGTGTTGATAGAAAACTATGTTGCCTGCTGTAGATTTATCTTGCTTCAACCATCGTTCAATCAGATAGAATTCTTTTAAAGTCCAGATAAGCCCCTCCCCCCCACCCCCACTCCCCAAGAGGAAAGGAGCAAGGAGATTTTCTGTAGGAACTGTATTCAAGCCTAAACGTTTACCAGGCCAGCAGCTCCTACTTTTACCCTCTGGTGTAGCAGAAATGCTTGGTGGGTTTGTTCCTTTTAGAAGAGAGGTGAGCTGCACAGCAGAGGAGAAGTAATATGCTTAGCTGCTTTGTTTCCAAGAGAAAGTGGTCCTTGTGCACATCTGGAGGCAGTCATTTCTCTGGTCCCAGATGGCTTTGCAGACCACACTTCTGTGGAGACCTTCTGCCTGCCCCAGTTTTCACTGCCTTCAAAGGGATTTCTTTCTCAGCGAGGTAATAGCATTGACTGCCAACCCTTTCCCAGTCTGTGCCTCAAGACCTGACTGGCTGATGGATGCTGGGTTCCTCGGTTAGCGCTCTAAGATTTTTGGACATCCAAAGTGGCACCGAATCAAACACACTTTTCAACACCTTCATTTCCCTCAGTTCCTTGAGTCTAGGCTAGCCTTTGGCTTATAAGCAGGCTTTGAAATGAGCCATGTCAGCTCCCTAACAGTGTCCCCAGCCTATAATTTGTTCCTTGTTAAATTGTCAGAATTCTCATTTATTTATTGGGGAGTAGAGATGAGGCTTGGGTCATGAGTGCTGTTTGCAAGGCGGCTTCTGAACACAGGCAGGGGCAGATTGAAAATATCTTAGCAACGGCTGCTTCCCACCTCCTGTGTCTTGAATAGCAAAACAAAGCGTGTTGAAGGCTGGGTCTCCTCTGTGGTGCCCTTAGGAAAAGCTGAAAACGTCACAGGGTGAGGTCCGCCATGAGATTTTAAGTCTTAGAAGAGGATTATGAGACCCCAGTCCCCTTTCTTTCTCTGTTAGTTTCTGGCCACTGGGAATTGGCTTTGTACCACTATGCACTCCTGGCAGGATATGGCTCCTTGCCATAGGCACCAAGGCAAGGAGGCCAATTGGCTATGTCTTGGAGCCTTTAAATGTGTGATTTCCCCAAATCAAGTTTCCTTCCTTCTAGGTTGATTGTCTCACGTATTTGTTACCTTCACCTGCCACAGGGCTCCCTCTGTGGGCATTCAACCCGTTCTCCCAGTGTGTCCAGGATGGATACGTAGCTTCCATAAAGTTCCATGGAGATCCATGGTGGCTTCGCAAGCTGGGAGACGATACTGTACCCCAGGTACTAAGAAGTTTCCTCTGTTCACATTAAGCCTGAGCATCAGAGAGCTTACAGGAAAAACACAACAGAAGAGAGACAATATGAAAGGTAATTTGCCTCAAGCTAAAGCTTGCAGGATGTAGTCTAGTGGGCCTAATGATTGTGCCTACAGATTGTAAGACACACAAACGTGCAGTGAGCGCGTGGGAAAGAAAGCAGTTGGAAATGGTGCTTGGCTCTTTGGAAATAGGATTCTTCTTTTGTTTGTTTGTTTTCCTTTCTTTTGGGGGGAGTTGGGAGGAAAGGTCAAAATATTCTTCTGCCTTGTAGAAGAGAAGAAAACACTGGCCCAGATGCCTCAGGTTGAAAGCAAGCAGTGAGGCCAGGAGGATGTGTGCAGAGGGCCACTGAGGGGGTCAGCTGCCTTGACAAGGGAACTCCAACACCAGACAATTAGACGTGGGCTTCCGGAAGGAACTTTTCGTGTGTGACTCTTTTCTGCACTCCTTTACTTCCAGATTATTTTGGGATGGATTGTTTGTTCCCAGGTTAGTGCTAGCATAAGGTAGTCACAGGTGTTCTGTCACAGGCCTGAGGTGGGAGTGCGGTGAGGAAGAGAAGACAGTATTCTGGTACTAAAGACGCTCACATACTAACATCATAATGTTGGGGTACATGTGTGTGCATGTGCATGCCTGTGCTGGGTGGCTGGTAGTGACCTGCTCTTCCTTTTTCTTTATAAATTCTCTAGTGGCTTTAGGTGTCACTGTTTTGTGGGAGAGGGTTGGTTTTTTTGAGACAAGGTTTCTCTGTGTAGCCTTGGCTGTCCTGGACTCACTTTGTAGACCAGGTTGGCTTCGAACTCACAGAGATCCACCTGCCTGTGCCTCCCCAAGTGCTGGGATTACAAGCGTTCTCCACTGAGCCCATCTTAGGTGTCACTTTCAACAACACTTCACCATTGTTTATTCTCCTCTTGGAGCACCTTGGGCTTATGTTGGTTTTTCTAGCTACAGATTGGGCTCCAGTGAAGAAGACCCACTGCAGTGCTGATTTCCATGAGCTGTCACCCGTATTTGCTTGTATGTGTGTGCTACGCACACATTTGTATTTGTGCTCTACACTCTGGGCAGCATCCTGACTGTTACTCACAGTTCGTTAGATGAAATGATCCCTCTGTGGGCTTAGGCAAGTTGCCAGGCCTAGCAGAGGCTGCTTTCCCAGTTATAATTTGCCACTGACCTTTTATGAGGAGATGGAGCAAAGTCTCAGCTTTATTCTATCCTCACACTGCTCTGAGGGGGAGACGTGACAGAGTTAGCTTTGGTCTTGCACATTAGTCGAATGAATAATTCATGTTAAGAATATGAGGAAGTCAGAGAAATGGACAAGAGGCTGCCCAGGATAAACTACAGCAGTGTGAGCTATGCGGGGCCTTACTCCATGTATATGTGGTCTTGTGAGACTAATACCACACATATGAGAGTTGGCTACTTAGCATGACAGGTTTATGGGCTAAGTTTAGTGTAAGGTTAGGGATTCAGTGTGACTTGGATATAAATCCATCAGACTGTGTCCGCCCTCCCCGCCCCCCTTTTGAGACAGGTTCTCTCTATACAGTCTTAGGCTATCCTGAAACTCGTTATGTTGACAAGCTGGCCTTACGTTCACAGGGATCTCCTATCTCTGCCTCCTGGCTAGACTGTCTTTTTATGCAGAGGAGCTGGATAGTGCAATCCAACCTACAGAAGACTCACTAAAGTAAAGCACAAAGTTCCATGACAACAGAGAGGAACGACAGATGGCTGAGATCAGTTCTTGGATGGACAAGCTCTTGACTATATAACACAAGGATGAGTGAGATAAGAATGTGAATAGCTGCACACAGTGAGTTCTTCATAGAAAGAATGCCATATGAGACTCTTGCAAGAAGTGGGGGGGGGGTGGGAGAAAGAAAGAGAGAGAGAGATCTCACAGTCCATCTCATGCTCAGGCAGTCTTGTTCAATCAGCAACTGATAAAGGCCATCTGGTCAACCTCCACATGCTTGTCTGAGTTTCACACTGTAGACTTCTCCACTATAGAAGCAATCCAGGAGGAAGTGGTGAAAAAGGTGGCAGAGTGGGGTGCTGGGCAGTGGAGAGAAGCAGAAGTGGGAGGGCTGCTGGGGTGGACAAAGGAGCATGTTGTTGAGTAAAGCCAGTTCTTGGGAGGCTCAGGCCACCACCCACCTTGCCCCACCATTGCCCACTAATACGGTGCAGTAGCTCAGCCTGCAGGCCTGGTCTGCAGTGTAGAACTGTTGTTGCTGCTGCTGCTGCTGCCGCCACTGCCACTTGAGCTGCTCACCCTGCTGAGAGCATGGGGCCATGGTGCTGCTGGGAGGGTTGCACAGGCGCCAAGAATAGAGTGGTGTACAGCAGCCTGGGGCTATTGCAGGAAGTCCTTCCTCGGTCAAGTTGTTCAACTGCACAGTCATCCTGACTCTGAGTGACAGCAAGATATCCAAGATGAAGACTGGTTCATTTCCTGGGTTAAGTCTTTTCAAAAAAAACTTCTGTGATCTTCGATGCCAGTGGAAACCATGGTGATGTCCATGATCGATGCTGCTGCTGGCTGCTAGGCCCAGGGAAGTTTCTTTTTCAGTGGAATTGATGACTGTAGAGATCTCACACCAGGCATCTCATAGTTGAGAATGACAGACAGAATAGAGCAGCAGAACACTTATTTCAAACACACTGAACCAGTGGGCGGGCGAAATCTCTGAGTGTCTTCACTCCAGAACATATCTGTGTTGAGGGATGTGACTGCCAATGTTGATTGGACTGAGAAGTGTCTTGGAGATTAATTAATCGCACACACACACACACACACACACACACACACACACACACACACGTGTCTGGGTGTATGTGTGAGGATGCTTTCAGAGAGGATTAAGAAGAATGTAGGTGGCACCATCTCAGAGGCTTAAAGCCTAGCTGGACTAAAAAGGGAATAAAGAAATCCCACTAGTTCAGGTGACCCTCGCCCTCCTTTCTGACTCACCATGTGGTGAGTAGTCTCTACCATGTGCTCCCACCATCATGGTGTGCTGCGTGGCCTAGGCCAGTGGGCTACATGCCCTGACACTATAAACCTCAGTCAGCTGCTCCTCAGTCAGTCAGCTGCTCCTCTCTTCAATTGTTTGTGTCAGGTATTTTGCCACGGCGATGAAAAGGGAACAACACACATGGTTGAGTTACAGCTTTAGGTCACTTTGTGGTCAAGGCTGTGGGCTTCGTTTATGTGGTCTGTGAGTGTCGGACGAGTCCCTTAGAGAAATTTGTCATTTTAGAGAAAGCTGAGGTCAGAGAAGTCACCCCCTTCAAGTTGCTGAAGAAGACGGGACAGGACGAACGAAGCTACAAGCCGCAGAAGCACATTTATATGATTCCCTCCCCCACCCCATTGTGGTGATCAAATACGTGACAAGAGCTTTCCTGTGGCTCACAGTTTAAGGAGGGAAGGCATTGTGTGGCAGGAGGGGAAGCAGCTGGTCACAGTGCATCTGTCGTCCAGAAGCAGAAAAGGAACCTTCTCACTGGTGCAGTGTACCCAAGGGTGGCGATGGGGATAGTCTGTCTTGTGAAGGGCCAGCCAAAGGAAGCTTGTGGGGTCTCATTTATAGTGTCTTAGATAAGGGATGTGATGAGGCAGAGCAAAATGTGTCCCGGCCACTTACAAAGTGATCTCCCAGTTGCAAGACAATCCTTGTTGTCTTGAATCAGCTTTAAGAAGTTCCCAGCAGGCTGGGGACATGGCTCAGCAGGTAAACTGCCTGCTGTGCAAGGGTGAGGAGCTGGGGTTTTGATCCCTAACACCACTGTAAAAGCTTGGCATGAGCGTGCACAGGCATTCTATCAGAACAGGCAAGACTGGGAAAGTCTGTCTAAAAAGATGAGTTGGCCTTCCCCACCTCATGCATACAACATACACACACACACACACACACACACACACACACACACACACACACATGCATGCACACATACACACATGCATACATACACACACAGGCGCGCACACGCATGCACGCTATCAGCAGTGAGAAGAGTTGTCTTTGATAGCAGTTTGATAACAATTTAAACAGGTTTCTCTTTCCCCAACAGCCTGTGGTGCTAAAATATTTGAATAAACAACAGGTAACTTTCATCATTTAAATCAAAAGTTTCCACACACCTGTTTCTTTAAGGACAGATTTCCTACCTTTCTGCTCATTAGGACCAGGAGGATAAACAATGTTTCCCAGAAGGGTTTCGCAAGAGGTCATGAAGAAGAGCTGTCCCTGATTCAACTGCTTGTCCCTGCGAGCTGCTGATGCAGTGGGAAGCAGCAGAGGTTGGTAAAGGCCAGCAGGTCACTGAAGTCCAGCGGGAGGAGGCCTTTCCCCTTCCTGTGCTCACACATCTGTGCCGGAAATTGCTTCATCCGTCATGTCATTTAATTTGTGTGGAACTTCAAAATTAAGCCCCGAATAAGGCAGGTAGGTAAAGCACCATCTTTCACATCTCATCAAGTTTGCTCTCCTTGGTAGTCTGGCTGGATAATTCCACTTTCAACTCAGACCTGGTGTCACGAGCTTCCTGCTCTACAGTGCCACTGCAGCTAGTGTCCAAGCGCTGAGGTGCAGGCATTTGAGCCTTTCTGCGTTGCCCTCTCTCCGTTCTCATTGTCTGCCCTCCTTGCTCAGCATATGATGGGCTATATTCTAGCCACGACCTTTTCTTCTAGAATACTTTTCGAACTATTCTTTACTTGACTGACAGACTTCCTGGAAATGCCACCGTTCTCTCTGGAAAGTCTTCCTTTAAAGAGCGAGGGACCATGTCCTCCTTCTCTGGTGTCTGTGGCTCCAAGTTTAGCTGTGCAATTAAGTTTCCTTTAAAGTGTAAGCTGACTTGTGAGTCTCTAAACATCTTATAGGAGGAAACTGTGCTGTCCAGCACCCAACCTGAATAGTAAGTGTCTGCCAGGAGCTCCCAAATGCTAGGCGTTCAATCTAATATTGCAGTTGCTTCCCAGTTAGTAATAAGACTGAGCTGAGAAGCCACAAGAAGGTTTCAAGATGACAAGTGGCTAAGTAAAGAGCAGTTATGTAAGGAAATGAGTAAAAAGGATTGTTTTTCTCCCAGTGGTAAAGTCTTATCATTTTTATGCGTTTTAGAAAATTCTAGCACCTATGAACCTTCTATGCATCCACAGATGGCAGATAATGGCCCAGCACACTGGAACATAGCCTGACACGAAGTCATAAACCTACCAAAACCATAACAAAATGTTTTGCAGCTCAGTTGTGGTGACTTTGTAGATGTCGTCAGAGTGTTGCAAGGTTAAGAGATTGGATGCACCTGCCAGAGTCTTCACTGTTACCCTTGCGCTGTGGCTCCAATCTCAAGCCAGGACACACAAAGAGGATGCTAGGGAAAGGATCAAAATTAAACATTTGAAGCATGGTCCCACTAAATAATTTTCGTTTTCAATGCTTTTATATAGTTGGGAAGTTGTAAATCAAACAATGATGATTTGGATCTCAGCAGGCTCCTGGGACAATCTGCCCTGCTGGCCTCGCAGGGCCACCAATGGCTTGTCTGTGCCTCCCTCTTGGAAAATCACACTCTCAGAAACAAGAAAACACCAAAGAAAAACAGAACTCAACAACAACAAAACAAGCAAGGAACAACAAGAATCCCAAGTATTTGTTTCTTCTCTGTTCTTAGACTATTTCTCAATAAAACAAGCTGTAGACAACTCAGGTAAGATACCTCTCTAGGCAGTCGGTAAGGAAGTCCACTAAACCACTTTGTGGTATTGAGCAATGCAGCAGCCACAGAAACTGTAATCAATACGGGCCATAGGAAAACCCCTTCCATAGAGACTTGTGCATGTCACGGCCATGGCCCCTTAGCAATGTGAGCAAATAAGGGCATTTCAAAGCCTTTATGGATATGATTTAAGCTAAAATAAATAAGTCATTTTAGACTGTGTGTAATTGATTGTAAAGATAAAGGCCAGAATGGGGGAGTTAATAAAGGGTTATGGGGATGTAAATATGATCAAAATACACTTATAAATGCGTACAAAGTGTCACAATGAAACCCATTATTATGTGTAATTAACAGATGGTAATACATCTTTTAAAAGTATGAATGAGTGTATCCATCAGCACAGCCAGGCCTCTCGTCTACTTGATCATTACTAGGTATGTGATGTGAGCACAGCTTTCCTATGCCCCAGGTACCTTTTGCTTTATAAGCCACCTACCTCCCCACCCTCATTGGCATCAGCAAGCCACTGTGTCTCCTAATAAAGATCCTGTGTCCTGTGACAGACAATCCTCATCCAAACCATAATTTCCTTCTACTTGCCAGATTCTTGGAGATTCTGGACATACCAGAGAATATTTTCTGTGTTTGAAAAGTGTAACAACAGACATTAAATATGTTATGTTATTAAGTATGCTATGTTTCAAATGACATACGACTCATTGGAGGCAAGAATAAGTAGGATCCTAGGAAAAGTAAACAAATAAACAAACAAACAAACAAAAAAGAAGAAACAAGTCAAGCCATGTATTATATCATCAGTAATAATAATGACAGTCCAGGTTTTTTTGCCGAGCAAAGGGATACAGCTTGTTCCTTCCCTCCCTCCCTCCCTCCCTCCCTCCTACTCTCCCTCCCTCTCTCCTTTTCTCCATCTTTCCTTCTCTTCCTCTCACTCTATTTCTCTCCCTCTTTCCCCCTCTCCTTTTCCTGCTCCCTCTGTGCCTCTCTGCCTCTTCCCCTATTCCTGTCTCTCCATCCTCACCCTCCCATTTCTGGCTGTCACAGGGTGGACAGCCTTGGTCTGCCACATGTTCCCTGTTATGATGTGCTGCCTTGCCACAGGTTCCAAAGCAGTGGAGCTAACTGACTACATATTTGAACCTCTGAAACCCAGGGACAAAAATAAATTCTCTCTTTCTCTCTCTTCTTGTTTTCTTTCTAAATGAACTATTTATATTATCACAGTACCAGACACTAAATCATGCAGTGCACAGAGAAATAAAGTTTGTCCTTCCGGCCTGGGATTATGGGAAGGTCAGGTGTCAAGGTCCTCTCTCTCAGAGGAGGGAGCTTGTGTTACCATCATCAGATTGGTATGGAGGACCCAGGAAGCTTTGCTGTGTTAGACTCCTGTGGTGAAGATGAAAGCCCTACAGACAGTCTCAGGGGTAGACTTGGCACCATACCAGTTACATCAGCAACACCCCTACTCTCGGGTAATAAAAAAGAAAATGTCCTCTCCCTTAAAGTCAACTGATTATGGACCTTAGTCATATCTACAAATATTTTTTCCAGCAGTACACACTTTAATGTTTGGTTTCAAAATGGGGGCACTGTAGCCTGGTCAAGTGGATCCATAAAACTGACCATCCCAGAAAACAACTCAGCTATGGCATGTTACTACAAGCAGTGCAGATTTTCAAGTGCATCCTTGGCTTGATGAAATGCAGCTCATTTTCTGGGTGTGGTGTGAGTAAATTAAGAGCCTTGTATAACTCCGCTTAAGTCATTCTGGAGATGAGCAGTGATTTTGTAACTCTGTAATGATTTGTAGTTGCAGAAGTTGGTGGTGATTTCTACTGCCCAAGTGAGGAGAGGACACCTGGAAATCAAGAGGCCACCCTCTAAAAAGCATCTGACCCAGGGATAGAGTTAGGACCCATTCCTCACAAGTTTATGTAGGGCACTTTCTTGTTTACTTTAATTGCCGTGCTCTACCTTCCCTCAAAGGCAACAACACTTACCAAGTCACTTGCCAAGGACTTTTGAGAAGGTTCACCCAATGGGAGGCACCAGAGGAAAACTAGTAGGTAGCTGAAGGGAAGAAGCCATGAATTTCTTGGTTCTTGTTCTGTCCTGGGATGTCATCTTGTGTAGTCCTGTGTCCCCAGGGGCACTGACTCCCACTGAACTGTCTCTCCTTTCTGCTCACATCTATCTAGCAGCTTCTACTGAGGTCCAGATTTCCACTCTCAATCTCAGCTTTTGGATGATGACAGCAACATTTCATGGTTTCTTTAGCCATGGCAATGATTTTTTGTGTTTACCTCACTGTCCCCCTAGCTGGCCATTCAGTTCTTCAGCTCCCTACTTGATGATGTCCTTGCATCAGGCCTCTCTTCTTGGCATTCTTAGAGTGCTTCCTGTTTTCTCCACTGGACCCTAATTGATACACAGCATTTAAAAAGACATATTGATTCCTTTATGGAAAGTTGTTGCAGGATGTTTTTGGTGCACTGTGTATTCAAATGCTGATTCCTGCACTCAGAGATCTGGTTGCAGCCTGAATGTTGTCATTGTCATTATGATTGAAGCATCTCCTGTCTCAGTGTTGTGTAAAATCTGTTCTCCGTCTCCTCTGATTGGTTAATAAAGAGATAAGTAGGCTATAGCAGGGCAGGAGAGTTAGGGGCGGGACTTCTGATCCCAGTGAGGAAGCCCCCAGGTGGAGAGCAAAGAAGGTCAAAGAGAGAATTTGCCATGAAGAAGTGACCATGGGAAGGTTGTCATGAGGGAGTCACCGTGAAGGCACAGATGGAGCAGGAACAGCCAGGGCAAGACTAAGATGGCAGGTAATGGGCAATGTGGCAGGGAAGTAGGCCAGTGTCAAGACTAGTTGGCTTAATTTAGATTGAGCTAACTGAGAATCTGCCCAGCCATAGTTCCTAAAGCTATTATTATAGTTATAATATAAATATAAATATACATATAAAGGTTTCTGTGCCATTATTTGGGAGCTAGTATGGGTAATAGAAACACCCTTACTTATAATTTTACAGAAAGTCAGCTATTACTTCAAAGATACAAATCTGGGTAAATTCTACCATTCAAAATATGACTCTAAGAGGAAAAAATATGAAAAAGGAACAGAAGATTCTTAGTGGTGAAAGGATTGGGTTCTAGAACAGTAGAGGTGCTCCTGCTGGGACTTGCACATAGTTACGTAGCAGTTAGGAAATACACAGCCAGGCCTAGGATGCAGTTTAGCAGGCTTCTGGGCACATACTGCACACAAAGTGGAAAGTACTTTGGAATGAGGGGTTGTGGTGGCTTGAATGAGAATAGCCCTGATAAGCTCATATATTTGAATGCTTGGTCCTCAGTTGATGGAACTGTTTTGGAAGGATTAGGAGGTGTGGTCTTCTTGGAGGAGGAGTGTCACTGGGGGCAGGCTTTGAGGTTTCAGAAGCTCCTGGCTGGTGCTACTCCCAGTTAGCTCTGTCTCTCTGCCTTGTGCTTGTGGATAGGGATGTGAGCTCTCAGCAACAGCGTGAGCTCCATGCCTGCCTGCTGCCGTGGTCCCGCCGTGATAGCCATGGGCTATAACCCTCTGGACTGTGAGCCCCAATTAACTCCTTCTTTTATAAGTTGTCTTGGTCATGGTGTCTCTTCACAGTAATAAAACAGTGAGTAAGGCACAGAGCTAAGTTAGAATCATAGTTACATTGCATAAACTCTTCTTTGACTTCGGGCAAATCCCTTAGCGCCACTGAGCCACAGTCTGCTCAGTTCTAAGGTGGAGATAACTGTCAAACTGAGAAGAACTACACTGCTTGGCGTTTCTTCCCAGGTGGAATTCCTCTGTAACTCTGTAGGACATCAACACTTCCAAGAGGGACATTTGTCTTCCCTTCCCTTCCCTTCCTCTCCTACCCCTGCCACCCATCTCCCCTTCTCTCCTTCTCTCCCCCTCCCTTCTTTATAAAATAAATGTTTTCAATTTTTTTTTCTTCCCACTTTGGTGTCATTAGTAATTCTTGTTATCCTTGCATTCAGGAAACCAAGACAGGAAGACCCTGGGTCTGAGGCTAGCCTGGCTCTATAGCCTGAGGTACATATCAAGAGACCATTTTAATCAATCAGATGATAAAAGATAAAAACATAAAAGCAAAGAAGAAAAAGATCACCAAGAGAAAAATGCTAAAACAACAACAACAAAAAAAGTTCATAAAGCCAAAAAAACCGAAACAAACAAACAAAAAACATGGAACTTGTTTTGTGTTGGCCAACTTACTCTTTGTCATGGGGCCTGTCCTGCAATGTGTTCACTCCAATGACACTCCACTGGAGAAAACTGATTTTTCCTTTTGCTAATAGGTATCGATTGCAGATAACTTCTTAATTAGTAGTGGTAATTACAATGTCCACCACTCCTCCCAATATTGCCACCGCATCTGGCTTGAAGCCTTATGCATGCTGACAGTCTATGTGAGTACATGCGTGTGCCAGTCTTGTTGTCTTTGAAAGACACTGTTTTACTACAGTCATCCATCACCCCTGGCTATCACAATCTTTCTATTTCCCCCTTTTCATAGCTCCCTAAGCCTTGAGGGGAGGGGCTTAATGAAGACTGAGTGCGTCAAAGTCTCTCCCTCTCTGCCTTGGAAAGAGCCTAGATGTCCACCAACTAATGAATGAATAAGAAAAGGACGTACGCAACAGAATATTATTCTACAAATCCATGCACATGAAATGTTTTTTCATTTTCCAATGTCTGTCTACATCTCTTTCTTCAGAGACTTGTCTTTTCTGCTGTTGTGAATGTGTGCCCACGACCTCTTCCTCAGTGTTTGTGGTCAGATTTTTGTAAGTTGATTTTGTACCCTGTCACTTTGCTGAAGCTGTTGACCATTTCTACTAGTTTTTTTTGAGATCTTTTATGTACAAGAGCATATCATCTGCAAGTAAGGATAATGTGACTTCTTTTTCTAGTCATATCCTTTTAATTCCCTTCCTTGTTGCTTCAGCTGGTACTTTGAGCACAGTATTGAAAGGGAGAGGGGATAGTGGACAGTCCCTGTGTCATTACTGGTTTTAATGGCATTGCTGTGAGTTTTTCTCTACCTAGGATGATGTTGGCTGTGTGTCTGTCATATATAGCCTTTACTGCATTGAGGTTTGATCCCTCTAGTCCTACACTCTCTAGGACTTTTATCATCAAAGCATGCAGTTGTGTTTTGTCAAAGACTTTTTCTATAACTATTGAAATAATCATGTGAATTTTGTCTGTAAGCCTACTTATATGATTTGTTATACTTATTGACTATATGTTGAACTATCCTGCATTTCCTGGAGAAAGCCAACTTGATCTTCATGGATGCTCTTGATAGGTACCTATATTTAGTTTATTAGCATTGAGGATTTTGCATCTGTGTTCATCAGGAATATTGTTCTGTTGTGTGTGTGTGTGTGTGTGTGTGTGTGTGTGTATGTGTGTGTGCGTATGTGTAGCAGTAACAAAGAAAAAGAGACAAATTGAGAAGGAGAGTGAGGGAAGAATCCAATGTGGAAATGATGTAATTATGCTTTAATTAACTAAAATAAAAATTTAAAAAATGACAAGAGTAAGCTGAGGGGTTGACCTAAGGCATCAGATAGGGATGCAGCTAGGGAAACACAAACCCATATGGTTAATGTTGTAAGTTTTATAAGCTGAGAAAACAAGTGAAGGAAGTTGAGAACGGTAGACTTTGGAGTCCGTGCTTGTCTACTTATGGTAATAGTGAACAGACTCTTGATTGTGTGGCTAACAAGCTGGCTTTTAATTCTTTTTTTTTTTTTTTTTTCCTTTTTTTTTTTTTTTTTTTAAAGCCTGTTTCAAAAAACAAGATGGATGGCTGCTGAGGATAGAGTTTAACCTCTCTCCTTTACACACACACACACACACACACACACACACACACACACACACACATGCAAGCCTTCACATTTGGTGTATGCACAAATACACAAATGTTTAAAAAGAATTGTCATCACCTTTCCTTCCTTACAAGCCCCCTTTTAGAAACCATTCACCTGTAAAACATCTGAGGATAACTGAAGAAAAGCTGGAGTTAAATCAGTGTAGTGACTGTGGCAGATGATTGAGAGTATCAATTCAGTCCTCATCCCCTACACTGAAACTCTTCCCCACTGAGAAGGTGTCCCTGAAGCCATGATGACCGAGTTTTATTTAGATTCTCCAGTAACTGCGACCCTGACAGACCATGTGCAGGTCCATACACAGCTGGAGTCTGCCCAAGAAAGCACCAGGGCTGGGTGGTGTTTTCTGCCTTGTGATTCTAAAGTATATCTGGTCTCCGTCTTCATGGAACTTATGTTTTGTGAAACAGATATGATGACAAGTTAGATTGAGGCATATCTTTCATTTTTGTGAGGCCTAGGATTGGCCCCAGGGCCTTGCTAATACTAGGCAAGTGCTATACTACTGAGTTACCAACCCCCCTCCCCCACCTTTAGCTTTTTTTTTTTTTTTTTTTTTTTTTTTTTCACTTTATTCAAAGTTTTATTACCTTTCCAACTAGGCGCCTCCCGTCCACCTTATTTAAATTGAATCCTTTACTACCTGTGCCCTTTCCCTGCTTTGTTTCTCTCAGACTTTAAATGCTACACATACTATCTTTATCTTTATTGCCTCTATTGGTGTGTACATTTTTTTTTTTTTTATTAATTTATTCTTGTTACATCTCAAAGGTTATCCCGTCCCTTGTATCCTCCCATTCTTCCCTCCCTCCCATTTTCCCCTTATTCCCCTCCCCTATGACAGTTCCTGAGGGGGATTACCTCCCCCTCTATATGATCATAGGGTATCAAGTCTCTTCTTGGTAACCTGCTGTCCTTCCTCTGAGTGCCATCAGGTCTCCCCATCCAGGGGACATGGTCAGAGGTGTGGCACCAGAGTGTGTGAGAACGTAATATCCCACTCTCCACTTTACTGTGGAGAGTGTTCTGTCCATTGTCTAGATCTGGGTAGGGGTTTAAGGTTTACCGCCTGTATTGTCCTTGTCTGGTGCCTAGTTTGAGTGGGACCCCTGTGCCCAAATCTGCCTATCATAATGTTCTACTTGTAGGCTCCTAGGACCCTCTGGGTCCTTCTACTTTGCCTTTCTCTCATGAATCTCACATCTAGAGTCCCACTAGAATGTCCTCTCCTCTGTCTCTGTTTCCTGGTAAGTGAAGGCTTTCGTGGGACATGCCCGTTGGGCTAATATGCAGATATAAGTGAGTATATACCATTTGAGTCTTTCTGCTTCTGAGTTAACTCACTCATTATGATCATTTCTAGCTCAATCCATTTATCCACAAATTTTGGGAATTCCTTGTTTTTAATAGCTGAATAGTATTCCATAGTGTATATGTACCACAGTTTCTTTATCCATTCTTCTACTGAGGGACACTTAGGCTGTTTCCATGTTCTGGCTATTATGAATAGGGCTGCTATGAACATGGTTGAGCAAATTTTCTTGCTGTGTGCTGGAGCATCTTCTGGGTATATTCCAAGGAGTGGAATAGCTGGGTCCTGAGGAAGCCCTATTCCCATTTTTCTGAGATAGCACCAGATAGATTTCCAAAGTGGTTGTACTAGTTTGCATTCCCACCAGCAATGAAGGAGTGTTCCTCTCTCCCCACATCCTCGCCAGCATGTGGTGTCGCTTGAATTTTTGATCTTAGCCATTCTGATGGGTGTAAGATGGAATCTCAGCGTTGTTTTGATTTGCATTTCCCTGATGATTAAGGAGGTTGAGCATTTCTTTAAGTGTTTCTCAGCCATTTGATATTCCTCTGTTGAGAATTCTCTGTTTAGTTCCATGCCCCATTTCTCGATTGGGTTATTTGGTTTGGTGGTATTTAATTTCTTGAGTTCTTTATATATTTTGGATATTAGACCTTTGTCAGATGTGGGGTTAGTGAAGATCTTTTCCCAGTCTGTAGACTGTCGCTTTGTACTCTTTACGGTGTCATCTGCCTTACAGAAGCTTTTCAGCCTCATGAGGTCCCATTTATTAATTGTTGACATTAATGCCTGGGCTGTTGGTGTTCTGTTCAGGAAGTTGTCTCCTGTGCCAATATGTTCCAGGCTCTTCCCCACTTTTTCTTCTAAGTGATTTAGTGTCTCTGGTTTTATGTTGAGGTCTTTAATCCACTTAGATTTGAGTTTTGTACAAGGTGACAGATAGGGGTCCAGGTGCATTTTTTTACACATAGACATCCAGTTAGACCAGCACCATTTGTTGAAGATGCTATCCCTTTTCCATCGAATGGATTTGGCTTCTTTGTCAAAAATCAAATGACCATATGTGTGTGGATTCATATCTGGGTCTTCGATTCGATTCCACTGATCAACCAGCCTGTTGCTGTGCCAGTACCATGCAGTTTTAATTACTATTGCTTTATAGTACAATTTGAGATCAGGTATGGAGATTCCTCCAGAGAGCCTTTTATTGTACAGGATTGTTTTAGCTATTCTGGGTTTTTTGTTTTTCCATATGAAGTTCAGAATTGAACTTTCAATGTCTTTAAAAAATTGTGTAGGTATTTTGATAGGGATTGCATTGAATCTGTAGATTGCTTTTGGTATGATGGCCATTTTTATTATGTTAATTCTCCCTATCCATGAGCAAGGTAGATCCTTCCATCTTCTCATGTCATCTTCAATCTCTTTCTTTAGGGATTTGAAATTTTTTTCAAACAGGTCCTTCACTTGTTTAGTAAGAGTAACTCCTAAGTACTTTATATTACTTGTGGCTAATGAGAAGGGTGTAGTTTTCCTAATTTCTTCCTCTGCAAGCTTGTCATTTGTGTATAGGAAGGCTACAGACTTTTTTGAGTTAATTTTGTATCCAGCCAATTTGCTGAAGGTGTTTATCAGCTGTAGGAGTTCTCTGGTGGAATTTTGAGGGTCACTTATGTAGACTATCATATCATCTGCAAATAGGGATAATTTGACTTCCTCCTTTCCCATTTGAATACCCTTGATCTCCTTATGTTGTCTTATTGCTCTGGCTAGAACTTCGAGTACTATATTGAAGAGATATGGAGAGAGTGGGCAGCCTTGCCTTGTTCCTGATTTTAGAGGAATTTCCTTGAGTATCTCACCATTTACTTTGATTTTGGCTATTGGCTTCCTATATATAGCCTTTATTATGTTGAGGTAAGTGCCTTGTATTCCCGATCTCTCTAAAACTTTAAACATGAATGGGTGTTGGATTTTATCAAATGCTTTCTCTGCATCCAAAGAGATGATCATGTGGTTTTTTGTTTTCAGTTTGTTTATGTGGTGGATTACATTGATGGATTTCCGTATATTAAACCATCCCTGCATGCCTGGAATGAAGCCTACTTGGTCATGATGAATGATATCTCTGATGTGCTCTTGTATTCGTTTTGCAAGTATTTTATTTAGTATTTTTGCATCGATGTTCATCAGAGAAATTGGTCTGAAATTCTCTTTCTTTGTTGAGTCTTTGTGAGGTTTAGGTATCAATGAGACTATGGCCTCATAGAATGAGTTTGGTAATGTTCCATCCCTTTCTATCTTTTGGAGTAGTTTGAAGAGTATCGGTATTAACTCGCCCTTGAAGGTCTGGTAGAATTCAGCACTGAAGCCATCTGGCCCTGGGCTTTTTTTGGTTGGGAGACTATCAATGATTACTTCAATTTCTGTAGGGGAAATGGGACTATTTAGCTTGTTTATCTGTTCTTCATTCAACTTTGGCAAGTGAAATTGATCAAGAAAATCGTCCATTTCCCTTAGATTTTCAAATTTTGTGGCATATATGCCTTCAAAGTAGGATCTTATGATTCTTTGTATTTCTTCAGTGTCTGTTGTTATGTCTCCCTTTTCATTCCTGATTTTGTTGATTTCAATACTGTCTCTCTGCCTTTTAGTTATTTTGGCTAAAGGTCTGTCTATCTTGTTGACTTTCTCAAAGAACCAGCTCTTGGTTTTGTTGATTCTTTGGACTGTTTTTTTAGTTTCTAATTTGTTAATTTCACCCCTGAGTTTGATTATTTCCAGGCGTCTACTCCTTTTGGGTGTTTCTGCTTCTTTTTTTTCTAGGGCTTCCAGTTGTGTCATTAAGGTGTTTATGTGCGATGCTTCCAATTTCTTTTTAAAGGCACTTAGTGCTATGAATTTTCCTCTTAGCACTGCTTTCAGTGTATCCCACAGATTTGGGTATGTTGTTCCTTCATTTTCATTGAATTTCAGAAACTCCTTGATTTCTTTCTTTATTTCTTCCCTGACCCAGGTGTCATTTAGCAGAGAGTTGTTTAGTTTCCACATACGTGTAGGCTTTTTGTTATTTCTGTTGTTGTTGAATTGCAACCTAAGCCCATGATGATCTGATAGGATACAAGGTATGATTTCAATCCTCTTGTATCTGTTGAGGCTTTCTTTGTGAACTACGATGTGATCAATTTTGGAGAAGGTTCCATGGGGTGCAGAGAAGAAGGTGTATTCTTTCTTGTTTGGGTGCAAGGTTCTATAGATATCTGTTAGGTCCATTTGACCCATGGCATTGGTTAGTGATGTTATTTCTTGGCTTAGTTTCTGTTTTGATGACTTGTCCTTCAGTGAGAGTGGGGTGTTGAAATCTCCCACTATTATTGTGTGGGGCTTGATGTGTGGTGTAAGCCTTTTTAACAGATCTTTTACAAATGTGGGTGCCCTTGTATTGGGAGCATAGATGTTCAGAATTGTGATGTCATCTTGGTTTACTTTACCTTTGATGAGTAAGAAGTGTCCATTCTCATCCCTTTTGATTAATCTTGGTTGAAAATCTATTTTGTTCGATATTAAAATGGCTACGCCTGCTTGCTTCTTGTGTCCATTTGCTTGGAATATTTTTTTCCAACCTTTTATCCTGAGGTGATGCCTATCATTATGGGTGAGATGTGTTTCTTGGATGCATAAGAATGTTGGATCCTGTTTATGCACCCATTCAGTTAGTCTGTGTCTTTTTATTGGAGAATTGAGACCATTGATGTTGAGAGATATTAACGACCAGTTACTATTAATAGTCTTAATTTTGATGTTGTTTTCAGTTGAGCGTTTGTGTAGTTGTCTTTTTGCCATGGTATAGTTATCTATTTCCTGAGTAGTTTTGGTTGTAGCTTGACCCTTTGGGATGGAGTTTTCCTTCTAGTACCTTCTGTAAAGCTGGATTTGTGGATAGGTACTGTTTGAATTTGGTTTTGTCATGGAATATTTTGTTTTCTCCATCAATGGTTATTGATAGTTTTGCTGGGTAAAGTAGTCTGGCCTGGCATCTGTGGTCTCTTAGGGTTTGCAGGATCTCTGTCCAGGCTCTTCTGGCTTTGATGGTCTCTGCTGAGAAGTCGGGTGTAATTCTGATAGGTTTGCCATTAAATGTTATTTGGCCCTTTTCCCTTGCAGCTTTTAATATTTTTTCTTTGTTCTGTATGTTTTGTGTTTTGATTATTATGTGACGGGCAGTTTTTCTTTTCTGGTCAATTCTATTAGGTGTTCTGTATGCCTCTTGTATGTTTATAGGCACCTCTTTCTTTAGATTGGGGAAATTTTCTTCTATGATTTTGCTGAGAAGAGTTTCTGGGCCTTGGAGTCTGATATCTTCTCTTTCTTCAATGCCTATTATCCTCAGATTTCTTCTTTTCATGGTGTCCTTAATTTCTTGGATGTTTTGTGTCAGGAGTTTTCCAGATTTGGCATTTTCTTTATTGGTTGCTTCAAGATCTGTGATTGTATCTTCTAGACTTGAGATTCGCTCTTCCATCTCTTGGATTCTATTAGAAAAGCTCAGCACTGAGTCATTCACCTTCTTCTCTGAGGCCTCACGTTCTCGTTTTTCTTCTGTCTGTGTGTTTATCATTGAATCCATTTTCATCTTCATATCTTGAACAGATTTTTTAATTTCTTTCATCTGGTTGCTTATGTTTTCCTGAAAAATTTCCAGTTCTACTCTATGTGCTTCTTTTATGTCTCGCACCTGCTTCGCTGCTTCTTCGTGCATCTGATTTCTAATTCTATTTGTTTCCTCCGATACCATCCTCATTACCAAGGCTTTGAGGTCATTTTCTTGTGTTTCCATTGTATGTGAGTTCTCCGTGTTGTTTTCTTTGGGATAGCTGGGAGCTGGAGACTCCATGTTGTTTTGGGGTTTTTTGCGAATGCTTTTACGCTGTCCCTTAGACATCTTGCCGTCTCTTTTTTTGTTGGGTAACTTCCAGAGTTGAGTGGATGGAGTCTGATGATAGATTCACTTGTTTTCTCACGATTTCCGTAGGCTGGAAGCCCTGATACTTCACTGGTGTGGATGGCAGGAGGTTAGCCCTGTAGTTTTGGGCTCTCACCACCAGTGATCCTCAGCTCCCCTTTGCTGTGGATCCTGCAATCTTTCTGGGTCTCTGAGTGATCGTTGGGTCAGGCCAAGGTAATCACAACCTTTTGGGTCCCTTGCCAAGTCCCGCCAGAGATACTGGGCCCGAGCCACGTGGCGAGCTCAGCTAGTTTCTCAGGGCCTGAACCGTCTGTCACAGCAGGAGAACTGCGATTGCACTGAGCAATCACCCCGGGTGGAAGTGAGTGCTCCACCCACCCCGTGTCTCCGCAGGAAAACCAAGGCTGCTTGAGCAAGCACCCAGGGTATAACTGAGTGCCCCGCCCAGCCCGCGTCACAGCAGGAAAACTGTGGCAGTGCTGCGCACTCACCTAGGGTAGAAGTGAGCGCTTCTCCAGGCTTGTGTCCCAGCAGGGAAACTGGGACCTTGATGAGCAAGCACCCAGGGTAGAAGGGAGCGCTCCACCCAGCTTGCGTGGTAGTAGAAAAACCAATGCTGAGCTGGGCAAGCACCCAAAGTATTACTGAGCGCTCCTCCCTGCACGTGTCACAGCAGGATAATTAGGTCTGCGCTGAGCCGGAGCGCAGGATGGAAGCCGGCTCACCGCCCAGCTTGCGTCACAGCAGAAAAACCCAGGCTGCCTGAGCAAGCACCCAGGGTATAACTGAGTGCTCCGCCCCGCTCGTGTCCCAGCAGGAAAGCTGAGCTTGCGCTGAGCCGGAGCCCAGGGTGGAAGCCGGCTCACCTCCCAGCTTGCGTCACAGCCGAAAAACCAAGGCTGCTTGAGCAAGCTCCCCGGGTATAACTGAGCGCTCTGCCCCGCTCGCGTCACAGCAGGAAAACCACGTCTGCGCGGAGCCGGAGCTCAGGGTGGAAGCCGGCTCTCTGCCCCGCCTGCGTCACAGCAGGGGAGCTGCGCCTCGGGCAGCCGAGCCAGCCTCTCCACAGCCCAGCTCACTGAGCCCACCCAGGATTCTGGGGCCGAACCGTCCGCTGAGTCCAGCCTGGGTCTCAAGGCACCACGCGACCCCAATCCTGTCCAGAGTCCCCTCTCCCGCAGCAACTCCCACTGTCCACCGCACTAATCGCCTCCACTGGAAGGCTCTGAGCTGCAAACCTCAGCCACCGCCTCTGGCGCTGCCGGAGCCCGGAGCCGCTGTGGGCACTGTTGTTCTCACCGCCGCCGCTCTGATCCGAGAAAGTCCTCGCTCCTCCTGTGTGCAGGGGCCGGCAGGTCCTCCGCACCCTGGTCCCTCCGGACCGTGGAGCACTTCTGCTGCCGTGGTGTGGGGACCTTGGTGTTCCTGGCTCAGAAATCTGTGCAATTCCCTGAATTGTTCGCTGGAGCTTTCAAACACGGTCCACACTGCTCGCCGCCATCTTGGATCCCCCCCCTGGCTTTTAATTCTATGCAGACTTCTGCTTTCAAGTTTTTCTCTTCTCTCTCTCTCTCTCTCTCTCTCTCTCTCTCTCTCTCTTCTTCCTCTTCCTCCTCTTCCTCCTCTTTCTATTTTCCTTACAGAAGCACAAAAGCAATTCTAAGCATGACCTGGGATGTTAGACACCTCTATTTGTGGCAAATGGCTTTGGCTTCTGTGGCATTGGCTTGGATTTTTCTAGCTGCAAGACCAGAAGGATTGGAATGATTATATTTTTATCCTATTTCTTCCAGTTCCTCCAAATCATCTTAGTTTTGGAGACTGTTGCACTAATCATTTGTTAAGTGCTCCTCACACAGTGCATGCTGGTATTTTCGGCTCCGTATGGAGAGAACTTCTTCACTTTGAAGAAGAGTCTGGGTTTAGAAGATTATTGTTTTCCTTGTGGTTTCCTTTCAGGCGATTTCACTGTTGGTGATGATGATGCAAAGCAGGCTTAGTTGACTTAAAGCTTCAGTACAGGGCAGAACTAGGCAAACAGATTCTCCTTTGGTCAACGCTATAGCTGTGCTTGACCTCAGTGTTGTCTTGGAGACATGTTTATTAGCAACAGAGAAATGGTAAACTAGAGAAAATGAGGGCATAACACTGAGAACAGGAAGCGAACCATTCAGTGTACATAATAATTAGATGGCAGGACCGCGTCTGAGCACTTTGGTGTCCATCATAGTTATTTTTGTCATTGCAGTATGGTACCCTTTATACTTAGTAGTCGGAAAAGAGAATGAATACTTACCAATGTCTGTAATTTACCAGACACTGTACTGAACACTCTATTTTTACTATCTTATTTAAAACCCTCGCAAAACAGTCTGAGATAACAATTTAAAACCGAAGTGCTGAGAAAACTGTCCTCCAACCCCACTCATAATTTTGTTGTGATCTTTAACATACTTAAATTATTATCATTATTATTAGCATTATAATTACTAGGTGTGTGTATGTGTATATATATGTACATGCACATATAGGTGTGTGTGTGTGTGTGTGTGTGTGTGTGTGTGTGTGTGTGTGTGTGTGTGTGCTATGTATGAATTTGAGTGTGAGGGAATGTGCCACAGTGTGGAAGTCAGAGGACAAAGTATGAGTGTTGCCTCCTTCCACTGAGGGGTGTGAGGACTAGGTAGTCAGGCTTGTATGACAAGTGCTTTTATCCAATGAGCTATCTCTCTGGCCCAGAACTTTTAAGCTGAAATGAATATTAAATAAAGCTCCCGAAGACTTTTATTTTGCATTGCAAAGTAATGTAATAGTGCCATTCCTCCCACTGATTCTGAATGTGCATGCGTGTTTTACCTGTTTGTAAGTCTGTATCCATGTACATGCTGGGTGTGCACAGGGGCCGGAGGGACCGTTGCCTCCCTGGGAACTGAAGTGACTGCCAGTTATGAACTGCCGTGTGGGTCCTGGTAATCAAATCTGGGTCCCCTGGAAGAAGAGCCAGGGCTCTGAACCACTGTGTCATCTCTCCAGCCCCCGAATATAATCATTTAAACATATGCAAAAAACAGTTTTAAAAATTAATGTTTACAAACAGTGCAAACCTTAACTAATCAGAAAGTATGGAGTTTCCTCAGTGATATTTAAAAAAAAAAAAAGCCTATGAGGGACCTGCAAGATAGCTCAGCGGGAAAGGCACCTGCCCTCGATCATACAGATTTCCTACTTGCTCTCATCACATGATGAATTGCATTGTTTGACTTCAAATCAGCCTTTCATTCTTGTAATAAACCTTCAGCAATAAGATACAGTTTTCCACCATAACATGGCACTGTAATATCCTAAGGAACAAAGCCTGCAAGTGTGTGTCTAGGGTCTCTATGCTGAAAGCCATAAAATATTGCTGAGGAAAATAATAAAGACTTAAATGAGCAGAAAAATAGACCATGTTCATGGATCAGAGGACACTTTCCTCATATTTATCTACAGGCCCAGTGCAATGCCAATCAGCATCACAGCTGATATTTGGTTTTGGTGAAAACTGGTAAGTTGATAAGAAATGATGTGGAAACAAAAGTAAGCTAGGATAATGACAGCAATGGAAAATGATAAAGAATATAGCAGTAGAAAGTCAGGTAGGAAATTGCAGAACTGTCATATTTATCTAAGGGGAATATAAGGAGAAAAGAGAAAAGCCTTGGCCGGCAGACAAGGTAGAAGCAATACAGGAAGTGAGAAGCTCATGGGCTAAGGGAAGTTCAGGGCAGGTGAGGGTCAAAGTGCTTCACAAAGGAAGGAGTGTTGACTGTGCCCAGCACTGCCACCAACTTAGTACTGTAAGAGTATCATACTGCCCAAGGGCTGTGGGAGGTGATATTCAAAATGAGGAAATCAACACAAGTAGAATTGTTGTTGTTAATTTAAAAGTATGACCTAGTAAATGTTTATTACTAGGCTGCAGTTATTACGATGGCATTTTTCTAACCCACAATCACTCAATAAAAGACACAGACATCTGTTGTACTTTAAAATAGCTTTGGTTCGCCTGGGGTAGGGCAGATATTAATCCCCTAAACTACCTTCCATATCTCCCAGCCCTCATCCCATGCCATCTGCTTCTAATAATTTCTATCTGGACTACCTCCCATCTATAACCCCAAAATACTTGCTAAGGTTGTTCATTTTGGGCCATTTCTTAGCATGTGGAGCTTCAGAGTTCCTCCTCTGGAGGCTCTTTCCCATGCCACAGTGATTCTCCGAGAGCCTTCACTCCACTCTTTCCTTCTGGCTTGCCCAGGTATAGGCCTTTTATACAGGGAGGCAGGGTTCAGGGCAGCAAGTAGATGTTGAGGGCCAGTAATTAGCATAAAAATGCAGAGCACCAGACCAGCCTTCAACATAGCATCATGTGAAACAAGTTATACATTCGTTGCTAGCAAGTTATATATTCTGTTAATGTTTGTTACAACATATTTTTGTGACTTTCTTCTAAACCAATACATTTCCCGTTTCAAGGAGTACATTAAAACCAGCCAGGTCTGTGTAGAGTGTTACAATCTTAGCGCTGGGGAGGCTGGGGCAGGAAGCTCTCAACTTCAAGGTCATCATGGTCCACATAGGAAGACCCTATCTCAAAAACCAAACCAAACCAAATCAAACCAAACCAAACCAAAGTAGAAATATCACAATGAAAAAAAATGAAAAAACAACCCATTAAAAGAAACAAAAAGCTAACAAAGTATTTTCATTATAAACCATTTTGATGTACCGGTAAGGCTTGAGTTTATTAAATTATGTATTATTGACTTTGGACTCTTTGCTACCACTGTCTTTCCTGCTCTTGGAATTTTAATTGTCAACCATCATTCACCTTGTTAGTCCAGTTTTTAGTGTGCTGGCCAAAGGACTTCTGAGATCTTCAATTGACCCACATATGGACGTATAAATCCTCCTTATATTACTGAAATGGAAGAAACACCACCACAACCAAGCCACGGCAAACTTTTACAATATTTGAGTAAATTAATTTACTTTAAATAGTTTCCAGTGCTGTATTTTTATCTGAAGTACCAACCATCATTCTTTATTGGGAATGGTAAATTTAAATAGTGGTGGCATTTCATTTTTGTTTTGTACAGGAAAGAGTTTCAATGATCAGTGCAAACAATGTTTGCATAAATCTTGATCTGTAAGCTCTGGAGGGCTTCTAGCTGGCCTTCAGGTCAGGAAGGTGTGGAGAAAGTATACCAGGATGAAAGTGGAAAGCCAGGAGGATGGCTCGGTGGATGAAGGGCTTCCTTGTAAGCACAAAGCTCTGAGTTCAAGGACCAGAACCCCAGTAAAGAAGCTGGGCATCGTGGTGTATATTTGTAACTCCAGCCCTGCACAAAAGGCCATGGGTAGATCTTTGAGGCTCTTTAGCCAGCCTGCCTAGACTATTTGAGAGCTCCGGAGGGTGGAGGAAGTCAGAAGAACCAGGCAGCAGGGAGCGCTTTCCCCTTCCCCCAAGGCAGCGGGATTTCTAGGTGAAGGTGATGGCCACAGAGGCAAAGTTGCCAAGGATAAGAACATCTAGGGATGTGGGCAGTTAACCTTTGGAGAGACCGGCTTTGGCTTATTGATCATACATACTGTCCCTCCTGAGAAGCAGGAGACCTCTGTTGAAAGACCCTGGATGTGAACTAAATTTCAGCCTGTGGGATTTGTTGACACCTGCCATGGTACTTTCAGGGAATCCTGAGAAATGCTATCCCAGAGTCCGCCCTGTCTCACAGTGGCCATCTCCATCCACAGAGCCAGACTGCTCATCTCCTACTTTGACAGGTTAGCACTCCCTGAACGTCCGGGCTCATGCTGGCTAGAGTGGAGAGACAATTCTGCAGCTCTGCGGTTCTTGGGTGCAGCAGTGTCCGTGGTGGGAGGTCCTCATGGACCAGACAATGGAAGAGGTTAGAAAAGGGAGGACCACCCTCTAGCAAGTGTTTATGGCTTTGGCTGATCTGCAGAAATCTTCTTCCTACCATCTTAAGGAAAAGAGAACTGCCCTGTCCTCCCTCGGGAGCAAACACTGGTCGTCCGTTGTGGTTTTCTTTTTGTCTGTGCAGCCTTCTTCCATCGGGTTATCTGAATTAGCTTCACTCACACTCCTTAAACAAAGAAAAGCCCACACTGGAGGCCAGGCTGTAGGGTCTAAATCAGGCTGCCCTGAATCCTGCCACCCACCAACAGGTCCCTCCTGGGGGCGTCTGGGAACTGTGACCATCAGCTCTGACTGTAAATAAGATTGCATTAAGAGATATCCGGGAGACTAACAAGGCATGGAGCGGGTATGCCTATGAGGATGTTTCCAGACATAGTAGGTTCGAGAGGTTTAAACCAATGATGGGTCTGCAGTTTAAGTGGGGGAGATGGTGGAACTGTGGGAGGTAGGGCTCTCTGGAAGAAGCATGTTTCTGGGGTGTGCTTTTGAGGGGGCACATCCTGGCTGTGGCTTTTTCCTGTTACTCTGCTGTTTCCTGGCTGCTGTGACATGAGGAGGCTGCAGCACATGCTGCTGCTGTGACAGCCTTACCTCAGGCCCTCGGGTAACGGGTTCAGCCAACCTCAGACCTCTACCACAGGGAACCAGAGCTATCCCTTCTACCCAAACATTACATTGTCGGTTATTGCTCCTCTGCTTTGTCCCCAGAACACTGACAACACAGGCACCTTGCAGTCCATCTACTTGAGGCCGTTGGAAGTGGGTGAAGGATTTCAGAGGCCGAAGACACAAAAGCTACAGCTGCCTGATTGCTGCCAAGCCTGCTTTTTAGTTGGGCGCCTATGACGCAGGGGAAGGTGGCCCCGCTCGCCAAGCCTGCTGTTACGTAGTTCCTGTGGGGTGGAGCTCTCTTGGTGTTCCTGCAGCTGGAGAGATGGCATGGTGGAAATTCTAGTGACCTTTTCCCACAAGAAGTAAAATGTTTTTGTTTTGACCTCAGGTTCTTAGAAACCTTTCAAGCTGCTTTTAAAAAACAAACCAAAACAAAGCCATAACTACCCAGCTCTGGATGGCACAACTGGGGCGTCTGTGGTGACTGGCAATATATGGCAACTTGGCAAACAAATAAGCAGACAATGATAACAAACAAACAAAGCACAGACTGTGGCATCAGAGAGGCCCATGTGCAAATCCTCGAGTTGTTAGCTGCTGGCCTTGATCTCTCTGTCTTGGTTTCGACACCCATGTGTGTACAGGAGACTATCTCGCTCAGGGCATGGTGACAAAATTAAAAATAGAAAGATGGGGCAAGCCCTGTCATTAGTATTTAGCATGTGATGGCTGTTGTTATTATCACCATTTTTTGTTATGATCAGAAGGACACACGTTCAGGCAAACATCGCTAGCAGCGGGCGTGGTGACTGGCTGCCATTTAACTGATGTGTTCATCTCTAATGTGTCAGAGCCTTAGCTAACTTTATCTCAGAACTAAGCAGAACGGTTCTTCCTCCCCCCCTTGCCTTGGAATGATGGAAGGTGCTGTTTCCTTAACCTTCTGTGGGTTAAAGGCTAAATGATGACTTTAAAAAGTTATTAGTTTGTTTATTCATTTTCCATCCTGGTAGTAGCCCCTTCCTTCCTCTCCTCCCAGTCCCACCCTTCCTCCCCAACCCGACTCCCCTACTCCTCAGAAAAGGGATTCCTCCCTACCTTCCACCCCAGCTCATCAAGTCACAAGAGGGCTGAGTTTGTCCTCTTCCCCTGTGGTCTAGTAAAGCAGTCCATCAGGGGGAAGCGATCAAAAAGCAGGCAACAGGGTCCATGTCGGAGACAGCCCCTGGTCTCCTTACTAGCGGACCCACATGAAGCCTGAGCTGTCCACTGGCTTCACCTATGTAGAGGACGTAGGTCCAGAACTTCAGACTCCGCAGTTCCCTCTAGACCCTGTTGGTCTTCTTGTGGAGTTCCTGTCACCTCCAGGTCCTTTTATTGTCCCCCCTTTTCCAATAGACTCCCAAAGTTCGGCTATGAGTCTCAGCATCAGTTTCAAACCTCTGCTGAGTGGGGCCTCTCAGAGGACAACTTTGATAGGCTCCTGTCTGCAAACATAGCAGAGTATTAAGTTTTTAAAAACCAAAATATTAACACTGGTTTCCTTTGCGGTTGGATTTCAGGTACTCCCACCCTCAATAAGTTTTCTTTCTTTGTTTCTATCCTGATGCCTAAATTCAGAAAAATATATCAAGGCACTTTTGTTATGTGACTGTAAATGGTAAGACCCAAAGTTAAGTTTTACACCAGTAAGGGTTCTTTTATTTATTTGAAAACATGTGCGGGCCTCTGGCCTCTTCCCATCCTTCTGCCTCCCAGACCAGAGTGTGCCTGACTCCATTGTCAGCACTCAGCTCTTCCTTCCAAGTGGTGTTAAGGTGTGGGAAGTTTTCTGAGCTCTCTCCCAACCAGGAAGAAGGTGTGTGTGTGTGTGTGTGTGTGTGTGTGTGTGTGTGTGTGTGTGTTTCAGAGTTTGAGAAACACAACCATCGAAAAGAGGGAGGGAGCAGGAAGCACAGGAAGGATAAAAATACAGTTACAACAGGAAGGAAATGGAAAATAAATAAATGAAATTCCTTTAACCAGACCGAGCCCCTTGAGGGAAGTTTGCTAGAAGGGCTGGAGGGGGCAGGTAGGATTCATGAGGATTGTGTAATTTATGGGGTTCCTCTCAAATCAACTGGAAAAGGACAGCCTACCAAATTCATGGGGGGCTCGTTAGGCTTTTCTTCTTCCTACACAGCTAGGTTTTCTGGCTATGTGGATTTATGAGTTGTAGCTTATTTATTTTGTTCCTGCTGAGGTAAATAGCTCCATGCCGGGGGCACTGGCCATTACTGAGCGAGGAACATAGATGATGGATCACTTCCCTTCATTTGTCTTTTGACCAGAAAAATGTCTGTTTTCCTAGCAATTTGCCTCTTAATGTGTGATGGCTTTTTTTTTCTTCTTCTTCTTCTTTTAGTGTGATTGCAGGTGTAGTACAGATGGTTCTCATTCGTGGAGGTTAGGTGGCTTAGAGCTTAGACCTTGCCTGTCCACACGAGGCCTGAAAAGGGAAGTCACTGTGTTTAGCCAGATGGAGGAATCTGTGGCTGAGCGCTAAGCCGACCACACCTGCCCTGTGGGTGTAGCCACTGTGACTGTAGACACACATGCTCCATGTTGGCTTAAGCTTCTGCACTGCCTTTCTTTTAAAGCCTCTGTGTAAGTTTCTGACCTTGCTGAGAGGGAACGCCTTCAACTTTAAGTTAAAAAAATAATTTGACTTTGATCCCATGGCAACCTGTGTAACACCAGTGTGATTACCCAGGTGCGGGCTCTGTAGAACATAATACTGACCTGCTAAGAAAGACAGGGCCTCAGGTGCAACAGTGGCACGGCGGTGTTAGAGTTAGCACCTCTTCCTGATTAGGATTGAGGCCTGCTCCTTTGGAGGTATGTCTGGCACTGTAAACCCAGTCAAGTGCCTCTGGCTTCAGAGGGCATAGGCCCCAGGGGAGAATCTATTAATCTTTTGCTAAATGGACACATTGTCAAACTACCTTCTGAACACTTACCTTTCTCCCAGTGCACCTGTGCTGCTTGCAGCCTCAGGCAGACAAGCTCCTCTTGGCCTTTTTTGTAGCCAATGAGTGGAGAGATTTTACACTTGGTCAACGTGCTGAGACCCAAGTGGCTGTTGAGTGCTCATGCGTAAGTGAACACAAGACCTTCCTCAAGGCCTAGGGAGCACTGCAGAACTGGGGATGAAAGACTGTATTTAGCGAGAGGAGGAGTGCTAGGAATCACTAGATGTGGCGTGGGTGCTGCAATCAAGGATGCACAGTAGCTGTGAATACCTGCAGAAGAAAAGCAACTTTCAACCCCCCCATCACGGGTAGGAAGGTGCCCGTAGGGCCGTGCCCCTCCCTGAGGAGCTCTCAGTAAATAGCGGTCATGGGGAGAGGAGTCTCATTTCTGTCAGTGGTGTTGCTACTGGTCAGTTCTATGTCAGCAAGCAGCACCGTATCCATGTTCATAGAAGCAACCCTGTTTAAACCAGTGGACCGAAGGAAGCCGTGAGCGCAGGAGGGGGGCTGGTTGGCAACAGGGGGGACTCAGAGGGAGGAAGACGGGGAGGAGAGATGGTAATGGAGGGTGAGTAATAATCACCATCCATATGCATATGAAATGGTCGAAAAAATAAATAAAGAGCAAAGAAAGTAACCTGAAGTAAACTTCAAATAGCAACTGGGTACTGAGCATGCTCAGACCTGTCTGTACTGAGATGTGTGGAAACACCTATTGGCTTATGGAGACTTAGCATAAAAAAATAAATAAATAAACTGTGTCATTAATAATGTTTATATAGATTTACAGGCTACAATATAATATTTTGGTTAAGCGGGATAAATAAAAAGTTATTTGAATTAGTTTCATCTGTGTTGTCTTTTTCTTTCAAAAACGTGGCTACAAGAACACTTTGAATTACGTGTGTGGCTTGCATGCATTTTTATTGGGCAGTTGCCGAATTAGCAGCAGAAGACAGGAAGTCCTAGTCTGGTACTGTCATTTCCTGCTTCATGATCTTGGATAAGTGATTAAAATTCTGTGAGCTTCCACTTCCAGCCAGCTAAATGAGAATAACAACACGGCACGTGGTGAGAGTGTCACGCTTAACTACGCTGTTGCTCCTGCTGTTGGTGGGAATAATGTTCGTGGTTTCTGGGAGATGCCATTTGGCCACATCAGCTCCTGTCCTGACATATCTTGTTTGTCACTGGTAAAGTGCAGTAAAGGTGGCCACTTTGTTTGTGATAACTTGCTCACAGTTGGTGGGGGGGGGAAAGTAATGCTATATTTTGCAGTCCTTGACAAACAGCAGCCACGACAGAACGGAGGAGGAGATTTACTTGATTTGAGCTTGATAGCTGCTTGAGGCTGGGCTTTCAGCCTGGTGCACCTGCCCCGTCACCCAGCTTTGTGGTGGTTGCTAAGCAGGCACTGGGCCACCCTTGTTAAGCTTCTAAAGTGTTCTAGAAAGCTGCAGTGCAGGTTTTTACTTTTCCTGGGAAGGAGCACCTTCAACTTCAAGTTAAAGTTGCAATATTCAGGCAGAGGCAGGTGGATTGCTGTGAGTTCGAGGCCAGCCTGGTCTACAAAGTGAGTCTAGGACAGCCAAAGTTACACAGAGAAACATTGTCTCGAAAAACCAAAATAAATAAATAAATAAATAAATTAATTAATTAATTAAAAAATTGCAATAACCAGCCAAGGACAATACAGGCGTAAACTTTAAACCCCTACCCAGATCTAGCCAATGGGCAGAACGTTCTCCACAGTTGAGTGGAGAGTGGGGTATGACTTTCACACATACTCTGGTGCCTCATATTTGACCATGTCCCCTGGAGGGGGAGACCTGGTGGCACTCAGAGGAAGGACAGCAGGTTACCAAGAAGAGACTTGATACCCTATGAGCATATACAGGGGGAGGTAATCCCCCTCAGAAACAGTCATAGGGGAGGGGAATAAGGGGAAAATGGGAGGGAGGGAAGAATGGGAGGATATGAGGGATGGGATAACCATTGAGATGTAACAAGAATAAATTAATAAAAAATAAAAAAATTGCAATATTCCTGGGGCCACATTTAAAGACAATTAAGGGATAGGCTCAGTCTAGTTTCAAGCCTTCATGTTTTTCCCGCCTTGCTGTTAGTGGGCAGACTCTGGGGACTGAGAGGCTGTGTTCTTGAGTTTGGCTTTTGGACATTGTGGCTTTATGTTATCTTCAGGCATGACACTTCGTTAGGACGAAAGCAGTCAGCAGGCATCTGTGGAAAATAACTTATACCGCATGAGACAATTCATGCACATTAAAAGGAAATAATGGAGTACCTGGGGGCAATCCTATAACGGCGCTTGATGACTTACAGGAAGTAAATAAATTCTTTGGAAAACACAACCTATCAAAACTCAAAGGGGGAAACAGATATTTTAAATGGATGACTTGTACTGAACAGATGGAATTTATAACGGGTAATATACCCCCAAAGAAAGTACAAGGGTAGGTTAATTGATCAAATGTTGGAAGAATAAATGATACCAATATTCTATAATCGTTTCGAGAAAAATGGGAGTATAGGGGAAGCTTTATAACTTGTTCTAGAACAGCAGTTCTCAACATGTGGATTGCTATCCCTTTAGGGGTCTAATGGCCCTCTCACAGCAGTCACTAAGACCACTGGAAAATGATTCATAACAGTCGCAGCATTACAGTTATGAAGTAGCAACAAAAATAATTTTATGGTTGGAGGTCACCACAACATGAGGAACTGTATTAAAGGGTCACAGCTTTGGGAAGTTGAGAATCATTGCCTTAGATAATAGTGACATCACAAGAAATTCATCTATATAATATAGACAAAAAATTCAACAAAATATTCACAAATCAGTTATCAAATGCATAAAAGAATTGTGAGGACTCATCTCTGATTGGACCATTTGTACCACACTCCTTTACCCCAAGTCTCAGGGATCAATCCAAAAGTGTGTGTATGTGTGTGTGTGAGAGAGAGAAAGAGAGAGAGAGAGAGAGAGAGAGAGAGAGAGAGAGAGAGAGAGAGAGAGAGAGTTTAAGAGCCAGAGGTAGTGGCTGTCTGCAGCAAAACAGTAGGTACAGAAATATTTGACAGACTTGGACCCACAGCATCTGTGACTACACCCATAAGATCTCCACAAGATCAACTCAACCAAAACAGCAGCACAGATGTGGTCAGCGCACGATGTCCCACCCTTACTAAGGAGGTCCTGGGAGGTAGCCAGTTTTCGTCAGGGATGTGTTTCCTGAGAAGGCATCTACACTCCAATAGGTGGTCCTACAGCCATGCCCAGACTGGTACCACCAAGTAGGCTCAGTGGGTTTGAAAAAAAAAAAGAGCATGGTGTTGGGAAGCCAAAGTGGTAAGGGGGAGGGAAGAAGTTGGAGGAGAGGGAATGCAGGGGGTGGGGATTTGATCAAAACATATTATACGCCTGTGTGAAATTCTAAAAAAAAAATCTTAGTTATAATAAGCAAGCATGGTTGTCAAAACACGAGTTCAGCATGAAAATAACTCTGATGATGAAACATATGTTTTAAAATATCTTTTCTGAAGGTCACAGGGTAATGTTTCTTTAACACAACTTCCTCTTCCAGCCCCTTCCCCCTCCCATCCCTTCCTTCTTCTAAGCTTCCCTTCCCCCCCCCTCCTCCCATCCTTTCTCCTCCTCCCTACTTTCCTTCCTCTGCCTCCCCATCCTTCCTGATCCTCCCTCCCGTGCTAGGGATTAAACTTAGGTCCTGCATATGACACACAGCCCCTCTCCCACTGAGCTACAGCTCAGTTCAAGATCTAGTTCCTGATCTGCAAAAATGGCATGTACAGTTCTATTTCGGGTGACTTGTTAGTGGGTTGTGAGAGATCATCTTATTCTTGCGTTCATTGAACAGTTACATATATTGATCTGCCATATGTCATAGAGCGGTGCTGTGAATATATGGAAGTAATATGAGGCCTGTACACAACAAGTTTATGGTTTGATTGGAGATATAACATCATGACCAACAGCAACTTAAAGGGGGAAAGGGTTTATTCCTTTTTACACACCCACACCGCAGTCCATTTTCAACGGAAGTCAAGAACTCAAGGAAGGAATCTGGAGGCAGGAACTGAAGTAGAGGCCCTGGAGGGATGCTGCTCACAGGCTTGCGCGCTCTATTATACAGGCCAGGACCACCAGCTCAGGAATGCCCCTACCCTCAATGGTCTGGGCCCTCCCACTGCAATCACTAATCAAGAAAATGGCCCACGGGCTTACATTCGAGTCAATAGTATAAGACCTCCCGCCCCTCTCCCCACTCCCAACTAATATTCTCCCTTTCTAGTCATGTCTAAATTTGTGTCAAGTTGACAAAGAACAACCAGAACACAATTCTGGAAGAAAGTAAAATTTCGGAACATGAGACTAAATAAATAAATAAATAAATAAATAAATGCAATAAAAAGGTATGGCTCAGTGGTATTTAAAGGCATGTGCTGCCACCTAGATTCGATCCTGGTAATCCTTATGTTAGAAAGAAAGTTGCCCTTGACCTCCACACCATGGAGGAGGGGAGAGAGGGGAGGGTGGGTGGAGAGAGGCCGTTGATAGGCTACAAAGTTGAAGATAGGAAGGTTGGATAAGTTGGAGTGTTCTGCTTGCTGGGTGAATCTAATTAACAACAGTGTACTGTGCATTTCAGAGCACCTAGGGGCTGGATTTTGAGAGTCAGTGCTAAGAAATGACAAACAAATGAAATAGATGGAAATGCCAAGTGCCCTGACTGGAGCATTAAAGAATGCACTCATGTATTGAAATACTACTCAGCATGTAAAATGGTTTTGTCAAGTAAAAATAAAGTAAAACATGTAAAGAAAGCAAGACAAGAAAAAAACAAAAGGTAAATATGGAACAGAACAGAGAATCCTCAAGTGGCCCATGCAAATACAGTCAACAACTCATAAATACTCGCTGGAGAGAGGATGGTATTGTATTGTCAACAATGGTGGGGACAGTGCAAACCCCACATGTGAAAATGAACCCAGATGCAACCCTTACATTTTGGAATCTTAAACTTGATTTTTTTTCATTGCTGAGGATGAATACCAGAGCCTTGCACATGTCAGACAAGTTAGACATCAGTCAACACCAGAGGTGTGTGTGTGTGTGTGTGTGTGTGTGTGTGTGTGTGTGTGTGTGTGAGAGAGAGAGAGAGAGAGAGAGAGAGAGAGAGAGAGAGAGAGAGAGAGAAGGCCTTATTCTCTAGCCCAGGATGACTTTGACTCCGCCTCCTGAGTGCTGGTTTTAGAGGCACAAGATGTCATGCCCAAGCTGTGATTTTTTTAACTAGTTAGTATAGAAACTTGGAATTTAATAGAACTCAAGATATATATGTTTATAAATTTATCAGGTATGTAAGAATCACTTAATGACCATGGATAATTACTATTTAAGTAGTTACTACTTAAAGATAAAATTGAATATATTAGACATAAACTTTCTGTTTTAATTATTTAAACATTAGAATTGCTCTTTTTAAAAGTTCTTAAAACAAACTTTAAAAATTTGCTTGTTGCATTTGCACAAAACTTAAGGGACAATGACATTTTGGTTTTTGTTTTATTTTCCAAAATAGATATCAGAGGCTTGGAATTGGGTCTTTCAAAATTCTTTGTTCATGATGCAGCTTCCCATTGGTCAATACTTAGTATTGACTTGGTGGTAAACCCAACAGTAATCATTTTAACATGAATTTTTAAAGCTAATTAAAACCTCTGTAGAGTATTTTCTTTATTTCCAAACTGCCTGTGAGCACATTAAAACAAACCCACAAGGATTCATAGAATGGAGTGGGATGTGTCAAGGGTCTGAAGTGTGTTTCTGTGTATAAAAATGACTTTTCAGAAATAGTAGCATTTTTCCTTGTTTATTAAAGGCAGGGCATTTGAATAATGAAGAAGAAAATGTGAAATAGACAAGCTCTCACCAGATGAGGCTTCTATGGTGAAAAGCCAAGGGTAAGGCATGTCCCATGAAAGTCTTCACGTACCAGGAGATTGGGATAGATGTGAGGACATCCTACTGGGACTCTAGGTAAGAGAAATATAGGAGATGGGGAAATAGAAGGATCTAGAAGGTCCTAGAAACCTACAAGAAGAACATCGTGATGGGCAGATCAGGGCCCAGGGGTTCTGCTCAAACATCGCACTAGCCAAGGACAATACAAGTAGTAAACATCGAACCCTACTCTGATCTAGCCAATGGACAGGACATTCTCCACAGTTAGGTGGAGAGCAGGGACTGACTCTGACATGAACTCTGGTGCCCCATATTTGACCACCTCCCCTTGGTGAGGAGGCCTGGTGGCACTCAAAGAAAGAATAAGCAGGCTACCAAGATAAGACTTGATAGCCTATGACCATATAGTGGGGGAGGAGGTCCCCTTTGGTCATAGACCTAGGGGAGGGGAATAGGGTGAAAGTGGGAGGGAGGAATGGGAGGATACAAGTGATGGGATAACAATTGAGTTGTAATCTGAATAAATTAATTAAATAATTAAAAAAGTGAAAAAAAGAAGAGTGAATAAAGGAGCCCCTATGCACGTGGACTTCAGTAGATGTCCGCCTGCGACGGCATGGTTCCCTGGCACCCAGGAACTCCTAAAGGAGAGATGAACACAGCCCTCTAAGTAAACATGGCCAGTGAGCACCTTCAGGAACAATGGCAGCCCCTTTGGAGGGACTGAGAATAACATGGAAACCATCAGTTCAGAGCCAAGAACTGGTGCTCTGGGCATGGTCAAGGCGTCCTTTGAGAACACACAGAGAGGAGACACTGCCAATAGGAGGCAGGACTGTTCCTTTCTAGATCTCCACCCTTTGCATAATCTCTACACTGCTCACAACTCTCTAGTGGTGGGATGGGGATGTCTTGTTTGGGTTTACAAAACCATGTTCTAGTCTGGTATCTGTTGCTATGAAAAATCATCATGACCAAAAGCAACTTGGAGAGGAAAAGTTTATCTCATCTTAACTTCTATGACATAATCGACCATCGAGGGAAGTCAAGGCAGGAAATCAAGAAGGAACACAAAGAAAGAAACTGAAGCAAAACTATGGGGGAACACTGCTTACTGGCTTTCTCTGGTTGTTTTATTTCTTCTTCTTCTTCTTCTTCTTCTTCTTCTTCTTCTTCTTCTTCTTCTTCTTCTTCTTCCTCCTCCTCCTCCTCCTCCTCCTCCTCCTCCTCCTCCTCCTCCCCTCCTCCTTCTTCTCCCTCTTTATTCCTCCTCTTCCTCTTCCTCCTCCTCCTCCTCCTTCTTCTTCTTTTTCTATTTAAAATTTTTCCTCTGGAAAGGCAGCCAGTGCCCTTCACTGCTGAGGCCATTCTCCAGCCCCTCAGCCTACTGTTTTATACAGTTCAGGGCCACCTGCCCATGGATGCCACTAAATGTGGGCTGGGCCCTCCAATATCAATCATTAATCAAGAAAAGGGCCCCAGATGTGCCCACAGGCCAATCTGATAGAGCCATTTCTTCAGTTGAGAGTCCTTGTTCCCAGATGTGTGTAGGTTTGAGTCGAGTTGACAAGAACTGGCCAACACTAATGTAGAGACCAAGAGCCACCTTGTAGAGGACACACAGTGGTGCCTCTTTAGGACCTGAAAGCCAGTACAAACACATCCAGAAGAGAGCTGCTAAGGATACACACACAAAGACAGCATGCTCTAAGATCAGGTTTTAGGGTCAACTTTTTCTTGCTGGAGCAGATGCAGTTGAGATGCCCTTGTCTATGTAAAGGCTGACGAAAGTGACTGAAATCCAGAGCCATCATGGCCACAGGAGAAGGTAAAGATGAACACCCAGTGGGCACTCTGAGCCTACACTGGCCAGGGGCAGCCTCTGGGGACTGCTCCTCTACGCAAACTTTTCTCTGCTGACAAATAGTATGATGTAATGACATCATTCCTGGAAGAGCACAGGGAACAATAGTCACTAGTCAAGAGCTAGCAGCACTATGGGGACATTCATTCCCATGGTGTGTTTGAAAGCACATCCCCCCACCCCTGGTTTCTGCTTCTAAGCTGTATCTTTCTTTATTACCTCTGAACCTTTTTAAGAAAAACCTTATCGAGTTGACCTTGTCAGTTTTTAAGGTGAAAAATGTTCTGTCTGTCAGGGATGCTACAACAAAATACTACTGACCCGGTGGCTTATGTAACAGAAAATAATTTTTTCTAAGATCAAGTTGTCAGTGAGGTTACTTTCTGCAGAGGCTCTTTCATTGGCTCGCAGGAGGCTCCTCACGTGACCTTCTTCTGGGCCTGCCTTCCTGGCATCTGTTCTTGCAAGGACACCAATCACATTGGAATAGGCTCCCCCCATCCTCCCTTCCCCCCACTGACTTCAGTGAACTTGTTTGCTATTCTAAATGTTCTATCCTCAAATACAGTTATAATGGGGGCCTTGGTTTCAGTGTGTGAATTTGGGGCGAAAGAAAACACATCAGTTCCTGACAAATAGCAAGTTCTTTCGCTTGCTGTGGGCTCCCCGTCTCAAGGTAAGTGCTTAGCAAGTGTTTGTAGAATGAAAGTTGGCTGGGTAGGCACCTAATTTATAAATGCACTCCCACATTCTCATGAGTACCAGTCAAGTAAATACCATTTTACAAGGGATAGCAATGATGTCAGAGCAATTTAATGAACAGGTTGAAGTAAATAAAGCTGTCTTTGGTGTGGGCTCCAGATCAGGCCACAATGCAAGACCCCAGGAGAGATCATCTCTCTGCCAGAGTTGCATTTAAACAGCACAGCTGCAGTGGTTTAAGGCTAAACATTGAAGATTGGATAGCTGTGTAAACTTTTAGAGAATGCCTTCACAGAGGCAAGCTCTCTCTCTCTCTCTCTCTCTCTCTCTCTCTCTCTCTCTCTCTCTCTCTCTCTCTCCTTCTCCTTCTCCTCTTCTTCCTCCATCTCACCCTCCTGCTCCTCCTCTTTCCTTCTTCTTTGTTCTTTTATTAACACGACAAGTGAATGCCAGTCCAAAGCTAGCTCTCAGTTTCTGGAGACTCCAGAGTACTGATTTGATTTTATTTTAAATTTAATTTAGTTTTGTTTGTATGTGTGGGTGCCCATGGAGGCACCATGAAGCTGCAGAACCAGGTAGCAGTGATCTGCCTGACATGGGTGCTGGGAACTGAATGTGGGTCCTCTGGAACAGTCATTTCTAACCACTGAGCGTTCTCTCCAGCCTCTGATTTTATTTTACCATTTTAAGCTATGGATATAGTATACGTGTATATGTACCCATGTCTATGTCTGTGTGGGTCTGTCTGTGTGCGGGTTTTTGTACATAAGGGCAGTGCCTTTGTTGGCAGAAGAGGGCGTTGAGACCCTTACTTTCATTTTGTTTGTGAATGCCTTGCCTGTGTGTCAGAATGCAAACCGCGTGTGTCTAGTGCCCGTGAGGGTCAGGAGAGGCCACGGATCCCAGGGAACTAAAGTTATGGATGGTTGGCCACTGACATGTGAGTCCTGAGAACCAAACGGGCATCCTCTGCCAGAACAGCAAGTGCTCTTAACCACGGGGAAACCTCTGAAGCCCCTGATTTTATTCCCCACCCCCCACACGCCTTGTTTAGCACATTTAGGTACTGAGGTGAAGACCCAAGGAGAGCTTTTCTTTTGTGACGTTAAACACTGGACCCTGCTTTCTCCTGAAGGCATGGGTTCAAGGGACATCTCATGGGTTAATTATGGAGGGCGTCCAGGAGTAATGTTGCTTATACTTATTGGATCTACCATCACTTCACTCTCTCTCCAGTTGCTGTAACAGAAAACTCAAGACTTGACTAGTAAAAAGACAAGAGGTTTGTTTAGCCTCCTGGGTCTGTAGGCTTCAGAGTCCCAGACCAATGGCAGAATCTCAGAGCTCCAGGGTGCTTCAGCACTCTGGCAATTAAAGGAGCAAGCAGACGAGCCAGGAGATAAGGGAGCTTTCCTGATAACACATCCAGCCTGTGAAGGTGAGGATGACCCATCTCGGGAATTAACTACCTCTCAAGGGCCTCATATCCCGTTACAGACAACATGGCTGCCAATCTGTGTTCCAGAGGGGACAGGCCAAATTCAAACTGTGGCCACCATGTTCACTACATTTTAGTCTACACAGTGGATAAACCTATCAGTCACACTCAGAATACAGTCTTTCTCAGCATTCTGGCGCAGACACCCAAGAGCCACAAGCACGCATGCTTAACTGACATCACAATCAAATCAATTGTCCAATTGGAAAGTTGAGGAATAAGTTTGGCCAAGAGTGATACCTGCCACAAATGGCCTGGAGCAAGCGCCGTATGTTTAAACTGAAGATAAGGAGAAGTTTGTATGTCAGTTGGGCTCTCAGCTGACCTGGTCAACACTGGTTAATATCTTTCATAAGCTGTCAGGAAGATGTTTCAATCAGGCCATCCTTTGAGGAGTTTTGCAATGCTAGGGTTCTCTCTGTTGAGGTATGATAACATACAATAGCCTGCTATTTTATTTTAAAAGATTTATTTATTTATTTTATGTACACGAGTTCTCTGTTTTTGTGCACACCAGAAGAGGGAATCAGGTTCCATTATAGATGGCTGTGAGCCACCATGTGGTTGCTGGGAATTGAACTCAGGACCTCTGGGAGAGTAGCCAGTGCTCTTAACCACTGAGCCATCTCTCCAGCCTGCAAATTTTTATACATGCACGGATTTGCTAAAACTGTCTCCACCACCAAGATACTACGCTACTATGTCTACAAGAGGGGTAGCCCCTCTTTCTTTGTCTTCTTATTTCCCAGTTTGTCACGCTGAGCTTTCTCTTTTGACACATTCACTTGCAATTTCTAGACTTTTACTTAGGAAAATACAAGTTGTGTTTTTCAAGAAAAGATGTTCTCTTTCCCCCCTATCGTCTATGAGTCATTACTGAGAAAATATCAGATGAGATTTATTGTTCTATGACCACAGAAAATGGGATGCGCTGGGCTTCTGCATCTCACGAGGGGAAACAGAGCACACACAAACAACTCTTCTGGCCTCCCAGTGATTGGAACTGCAAACAGAATTTCAACTAAAATGCCAGGCATATTATGTAAGAGTTGAAAATGTTTATACTTTTAAATTATAGAGGCTCCAGCGTTCAGATAAACAATGGTGGGCTCCGAGACAATACAATCCTAATAACGTGAGTAACGTTATTTGTTCCTCATATTCAGAACTGAATTGTGCATTGTAACCGTACAAAATGTGATCATAAATTACCTAATTTCATTTTTTTAATTCCTCCATAAATTTTGGGGAAAAAATCTCCATAGAGCCATTCGTTTACTTCTAGTCATTTTGTCGGTTAAACACAGAATTTCCTCTTTGCCCATCTGTGTGTTTTTGTCCCGTCAGGGGAATGCTAGGTATAAACACATCTAGCTTAGCTCATTTCACGCCATCGTATTTAGCTATTCAGCAGTTTTTAGAGATATTTAATACGCCATTTAACTGCATTTTGTTTATTAAGAATTGTTACTTCCTAAATTTAATAGGGAGACTGAGTGACTAGCTGTTGGCAGTAATTAATACTCCCACATGCAGCAAGTATAAACAACAAATTATTTTCCAGGAACTCTTGCCCCGTTACTTTGCTAGGGATGTTTCACTATATCTCTTTATCACCTCTCAGCATTGCCAGTTTGCTAACAGTGATACAGTCAGTCATTTATTGATAACTTGGATTCATTTTCAGTGTTAAATAGCCTTTGAAAAACCATTTTCTTCAAAAAAATATTTTGAGACTTGGGCTGGGTGGCTTGCTGGGTGGCTGGCTGGTTAGTTGTCTGTCTGGCTAGCTAGGTGGCTGGGTAGGTAGCTGGCTGGTTAGCTGGTTGGGTGGCTGTGTAGGTAGCTGGCTGGTTGGCTGGCTGGTTATTTGGCTGGTTGGCTGGTTGGTTAGCTGGCTGGTTATCTGGCTGGTTGGCTGGCTGGTTAGCTGGCTGGTTAGCTGGCTGGTTGGCTGGCTGGTTAGCTGGCTGGGTGGCTGGCTGGTTGGCTGGCTGGGTGGCTGGCTGGTTATCTGGCTGGTTGGCTGGCTGGTTGGCTGGCTAGTTAGCTGGCTGGGTGGCTGGCTGGTTAGTTGTCTGTCTGGCTAGCTAGGTGGCTGGGTAGGTAGCTGGCTGGTTGGCTGGCTGGTTATCTGGCTGGCTGGCTGGCTGGTTGGCTGGCTGGTTAGCTGGCTGGTTGGCTGGTTGGTTAGCTGGCTGGTTGGCTGGCTGGTTGGCTGACTGGTTGGCTGGCTGGTTGGCTGGCTGGTTAGCTGGCTGGGTGGCTAGCTGGGTATCTGGCTGGTTAGCTGGCTTTTTCTGATGAGCACACAGAATAGTTCATCTCTTCTCACTGCTGGACAATTTGATCACTGTATTTCAGTGGGATTCTCCATTTGGTGGCCACTAGACATTCTGGTTCTTTTCTAGGTTTTACTGTTACAAAAGAAACAGCCACAAATATTTATGCACAAGCCTTTGTATGCACATCCTTTTTAAATCTCTGAACAAGCAAGGGCAGAGAAGCTTGACTCACACAGATGTGTGTCTACCCATTTGCTAAGGTGCCTGCACTGCTCTGCATCTGTACCAACAGAATGTGGGAATTTCAGATGCTGTTCATCCTTGCCAACCCTGGGCATATTCTTTCAATTTTAAAACATTTTAGTAGGTATGGCATGGTACTTCATGTGGTTCTAATTCACATTTTTCGAAGATTAGCATTGCCAAACGTGTTTACATGGCTTTGTCAGCCATTTAGTTCCTTTGGTAAGATGTGTATTCAAACATTTGCCTATTTTTCAAAAAAAATATTTGTTGACAACAATTGACTGAATATATTCTTTACAACACATAATTTATGAATATTTTTCTCCCAGCTTGTAGCTTGTCTTTTTCATTTCCTTATCGAAAGTGAAAAGTTCTGCCAGGCCTGGGTCCCAGTGTGTGGGAGGCAAGGCCAGGAGTTTTGTGAGTTTGAAGCCAACCTGGGCTGACGGCAGGCTAAAGGCTAGACTGAGCTTTGTAATGTGGCCTTGTGTTACTGGGCTGTTCTGGGTACCAGCGTAGGCCCTGGTAGCCCCAAGGAGCTAGTGCAGTCCTCAGAACGCAATCACGGAGGTAAGCGCTGTTGAAAAGCAGAGGCCAGAGATGGATTCAGTGTGAACAGGATGGAGAGGAAGCAATGGAGGGGTCACATGGTCCTCTGGACCATCTTCACATCTTCGGGGCAGTGACATGAAATTTAGGTTTAACGAGAGGGAACTTTGTGTGTGAAACTAAGCCATGTCGGTCAAGGTGTGGTCCACCCTTCTCTCTCCTGACCCATCCTCGTCTCATCTCCAGTTGTCTCGTAAGGTGGCCTGGTACGTTGTCGGGCGTGTGTATCTAGAGGCAAGTGTCTGGCTGGTTTGGGATCGACAGCCTCTGTTTTCCTCCAGCATGAGCTTACCAGGAGAATTACCATCTTCAGGACCGTTTTTCAATAGTCAAAGGACCCAGCTCAAACATCTCCCTTTAAAATGCCTTTGTTCCTATTAGCACAGTCACACTTGTCTCAAAGACGCCCAGAGCTGGGGACGTAGTTCAGAGTACAGTGCTTGCCCGGCATACCCACATCCCTCAGATCAGGCTCTAGCATCGCTGACAGGACAATCTCACTTCTGTTTTCTGAGACTGCTGAGTTCTAGATTGCTGAGTTTTCCTCTCTGGGCTACGTCTATGGTATGGTGCTCCACCTGTGAAATGCCTTCTGACCTACTATCTCACAAAATGTCTCCATAGTTTTATGATTTTAGCTATGCATTTAGGTCACTTAGATCTGTTTCATTTGAACTAGTGTTCTCATACAGTTTAAAGTATGGACCAATTTTTTTTTTCTTCTCCTTTTTTAAAATGTGGGTATTCCAACGCCATTTGTAGAAAAGTCTGCCAACATTCCTCAGACTTTTCTTTGTACTTTTGTGAAAAATCAATTGTTCATGCATTTGATCTATTCCTAGACTCTCCATTTTCCACAGTGACCTGCCTCTCTTTGCCAATGCCACATCACTGTAGCTTTATACAAACCCTGAAATCTAGGGTTGTTGACTCCTCCATCGTTTTCCTATTGTTGAAGCTGTTTTAGCCATTTTAGGTCTTTTGCATTTCCATATGAAGTTTAGAATCAGGTCCCCACTCAAATAGTGGGATTTTGCTGAAGCTTCACAGATCAACAGGCAAGAATTGCCATCTCATCAAAGCTGATTATGAAGCGGTCCCCAAACTCATCTCATCAGACTTAACAGGAAAGAATTCCAGTGTGGGATTTCCTGTGCTTTGGAAGACTGACTCTGTAGCTGACATGGGCTTCTGATACTCTACAGATACTCCACAGATACTCCACAGGTACTCCACAGATGCTCTACAGGTACTCCACAGGTACTCCACAGATACTCCACAGGTACTCCACAGATACTCTACAGGTACTCCACAGATACTCTACAGGTACTCCACAGGTACTCCAAAGATACTCCACAGGTACTCCACTGAGCAAGGGATCACATTCAAGCCAGAAAGCAAATGTAGCACTATCAGCTCATTCCATAGCCTTTCAAAAAATGAAACAACAACAAAAAAACCACATCAAATTCTGACACTTCATTCCATACTCTGATCAGTCTGATTGTTCCACTCATGATAAAGGTCTTTCTACCACCAAGATGTGCTATTAGGAACAAACATTTTTGGTTCATCACAGCTGTTAAAATTGTGTTCTCTGATTGCTGTGTTTAGTCTTTGTCTTAGTCAGGGGTACAATTACTGTGATGAAACATCATGACCAAAAGGAACTTAAGGAGGAAAGGGTTTATTTTACTCTCAATTCCAAACAAGAGTTCATCATCAAAAGCAGTGAGGGCAGGACCTCACTCAGGGCAGGAACCTGGAGGCAGAGGCTGATGCAGAGGCCATAGAGGGGTGCTGCTTACTAGCTTGCTCCTCATGGTTTGCCACAGCCCAGGGATGGCACCACCCACAATCGGCTGGGCCCTCCCCCATCCATCACTCATTAAGAAAATGCCCTACAGGCTTGCCTACAGCCAGATCTTAAGGAGGCATTTTCTCATTTGAGGCTCCTCCTCTCTGCTGACTCTAGTTTGTGTTAACTTGATAGAGAGCTAACCGGCACAGTTTCCAAGAGGGCACCTCATCCTCTCCATAGCTCGGGGGAGAGATGAGGTAATATATAGCAGCTGGCAGGGTAGCTGAGCACACAGCACAGCCTTAGAAACAAGACTCAGCCCTGACATTTCTTTAGCTAAATTGCTCTGATTGTTATTTGTTGATGAAAGCCGTGGGAAGAGAGGACAGTGCATTAAAAAGGAGGAATTTAGTCATAATTTATGCTTGCTTAGAAAATGCAAACAACAAAAATCATTCTTAAGTATTCAAACCGCCCATGACTAATCACAGGATGACCCAAGTTGCCCTCGCAAGGTGGTAATCAGGCGAGCTGAAGACGGCCCCGCTCATTTTGAGCAAGTAAATGATTCAGAGTCTCCTCCTGCAGGTGTCCACAATGTTTCCAAATTTATGATCTCTTGGAGCCTTACATTTCTCCCTATGGGCATGGATGGGCCACACCATGGAAGATGAGGAAACTACGCCTCCTTTTGGTTGCTAGGCAATCCCTGAATGCAATGAGCTGCATCTTTTCCATTTTCAGTAGTTTTAAACCTCCACATTCTCTAACAGCCAGGAAATGCTGAGTGTGACCTGCTCTTTAGCAGATGCTACACCCATCGTTTTAGCTACATTTTCTTTATTCTTGGCAGATAAACCAACCTTTAATAAAATTTCCCCCTACTTTAGACACACACACACACACACACACACACACACACACACACACACACACACATATATGTATACACACACACACACACACACACACACACACACACTGGATTGTTCCTTCCAGCCTTCCATCCTCTCAAAATTGACATTCTCTTATGTTAGACTTTTCATTCTGTGACCAAAAACCTGAGAGGAAATGTAAAAGAAAGGCTTACTTGAGTCCATAGTTTGGTATGGCTGGCTTCCTCCTTTGAACCTGAGGCAGGTGAAATTACCATGCAGCAGGACACCAAGCCAAGCAGCCTATCTCCCAGCAAATAGGAAGTGGGGAGGGGACCAGTTTGGCGCCCGTGCCACCACGATACCGAGTCAAGGGCGAGGGACTGCAGATTTAGCTCACACACGCATACACACACACTAACACAGCGGGTCCTTCATGCTAAGAGAGCAGCAGCGGCAGCAGTCAGTCTTTATTCAGTGTTCAAAGAGCCTTCTTATAGGCAGCAAAACAGGAATGCCACTCACAGGTGAAATCCCTCAAGAGGTGATTGCGCACAGGAGGAAAAGTCCCGAGGAGGTGTGGGGTGCATTCTCAGAGCAGTAAACATGACTGGCTAACCAACATAAACACAGACATGGAAGCTGCTAGAAGCAGGACATGAAACAGCAAGACAGACAGGCAGCCTAGTCGGGCCTGGTTCCTACAGACCAGATTAATCTTTTTCAGGATCGTGTGTCCCCAAGGACCTATTTCCTCTAGTTAGGTCTTACCTCCCGTTCTTTACCATTTCTCACAGTGTTATCACATTGCAAACCCGTCAAGAGATTAATCCACTGGCTGCTTGAGTGCGGGTCAGAGTCCAGGCACTTTCCAAAACTCGGCCAGCTTGCACCCGACCCCCCAGTATGGGCCTGTGCGTTTTCAAGCAGGATGCATCCACTCTGGCTTTCACTGATCTCGAGTCGTTAGAAACACTGCTCAGGTACTCTGCCCCGCTTTGATTTTTAGTATCGTTAATCACACCTGTGTTTCCCAGAATTCAAATCTGATGATAGCTCCCTGCCCACCTCCCCACTCCTACCACTCACACCCTTCTCCAGCTTTTATGCTGAAGCACATCTAAACAAACGGAGGAGCATACCCAGAGCCGCTTGGATGCTGGTGGCCCAGCTCTACGCAGCTGTTCCCCATGGTCCCCTTTGTTTTTCCAGCTACATGTGCTATATTTCTTTTTTTTAATTATTAATTTATTCATATTTCACCTTAATTGTTAGCCCATCCCTTGTATCCTCCCATTCCTCCCTCCCTCCCACCTTCCCCCTACTCCCCTCCCCTATGGACTATTCCTGAGGAGGATTACCTCCCCCTGTATATGCTCATAGGGTATCAAGTGTCTTCTTGGTAGCCTGCTATCCTTCTTCTGAGTGCTACCAGGTCTCCCCCTCCAGGGGATGTGGTCAAATACGGGGCACCGGATTGAGATGTAATATGAATAAACTAATAAAATATATTAAAAAAGAAAAGAAAAAAAGAAGCCATGAGTTTGAAAAACAGCAAGGAAGTTGAGAGGGTTTGGGTGGAAAGGGGAAAGAAGAAGTAAAGTAATTTATGTATAATTTCAAAAATTAAGGGGGAAAAAAAAGTACCAGAGGCCAGTCTAGTGTCTAGGATTTCAGAGATGAACAGAAAATAAGTGTAACCAGAAGGTGGCCAGCGACTTTCAATTGTCATTTCTAGTCCCTGTTTTACCCTCTTTAAACAATGCTGTGTCTGACAATGCTGATCGTTCTACTTCTGAAATTCCCATCTTCCTTGCTTTGTGCCTTAAGTGGCCCTTTTATTGTCTCGCCCTCGTCGTGTGACCTCACTTTTCCTCAGATGCATGCTCCTTCCGTGATGCCATCTGCTACGGTAGCCAGAAAGCCCTCGCCAGAGACCAGACAGATGGGTCCACCTTACCCCAAATCTGCAGCCTCCCAGATTGTAAACTAAAGAGGCCTCTTTTTTCTGTACAAAGTGCTTAGTCTCAGGTATCATGTTATAGACAAACTCAGTGGGCTGAGGCGAACAGGGCCTCTGTTACTCTCTTGCCCACCCCCTGAGATGCGCGCGCCGTTTCTTCTTTCAGCAGCGGGTCTCCTTACGGTTTGCTCCTCACTTCCATACTCGATGCCAATAGTTTGATTGAAAGCAGGTGCTTTTCAGCAACTCCAGGAGACTGCCTTTACTCCATTTTCCATGTGACAACCCAAAATAATTCAGAGCCACACAAACCTTGAAATCACCTAAGCCCTGCCCAGGGACCGTATAACTTAAAAAAAAAAAAAAAAAAAAGAGCCCTCAAACAGAGGAATTTTGTGGCTTTGTTTGATCTTTTCTGTTGCTGTTTTCAGGGTGTAACTTTTGTCTTCTCCGCTCAAGCTTGCTCTAGGCAGCTGTCCAAAGAGTACCGAGGTCTGGAGGCCTTGGCTGCTCCCGGGGTACATATCAAGGCAGAGTTGAAAATGTAGGCTCTGGGATGTCTTTAGGAACACCCCTCAGATGACTTGGCTGGCGTCTTCTCTTACATCAGGACTCAGTGGTTTTAACAGCGCGGTCTGATGAAAACATTTTCTTTTGCAGTTGTGCTACAGTTACTTAGCGGTGACCTTGGGAACTCTATACATGATTGATTTTTCTTTGAACTAATTTCTCCTGGTTTTATAGACATATCCTGGTTTTATTCCCAGGCATAAAACAGAGTCTTAAAAATGACTGTCATATGATTTCTTGGCTCACTAGACTTTTCTTTTGAATAGTCTTACCTGGAGGTTCGCGTTAGATGACACAAAGTGAAATAAAAATTAATTGGACTGAGTTACTTTCTAGCTTTAAGATGGAAAAAACAACACAGCACTGCCTGTCCTTATTGAAATTTAAGAATTCAAAATCCACGCACTATTAAAGGCTAATAAAGTCTCTCTGTCATCTGCTGGACCAGAACGGAAAGCATTTCTGATGTGGAGCGCTGGGTCCTTGCAGTGGGCAGGGTAACCGCTTGTCAGCTCAACAAATGAGTTTTGTGGGCCAAAAAGCAAGCACTCAGCCTTTGATGCGTTATAGATGTGGGGATTACTGGTGAGGTCCTGTGCACATTTTACTGAAAAAAAGCTGCATGCATGTGGTCTCTCAGGAAGGTGTCACTTCATCATGAAGTATAGTTTTATAATCTAGCTTTATTTTCCTGGCGTGGTCCCATTTGCTTGCGCACAGAGTCAATCCTACGCTGGGGTGTTTAGGGTCACTCACCCTCTTACTGTTGGTGGTCACTGGCTGGAGCTGACTTGTTTGATAGGTGATCCCTTTTATCCCAAACCTCAGAGCCTGCTGTTTCCAGGTGACCTGAGAACACAGCTCCTGGGTTTTCTCTCCTCTGTTCTGAGAATGTTCCCCGTGTTGTGTGGGGGGACTTTATTGACTCCCCCCACCCAACCCCGAGCCCCCATCCTTGGGCACAGGAAAGGGAGAGCTTCTTGAAATACCTTCTTGAAATAGCTTTTTGTTTCCATGTTGTTCTGGGGAAGGTGATGATGACACAGTTTGCCCAGCTTGCCTGAGCCTGACTTATTCGAAGGCGCCTTCGCTGCTTCTCACTGTGGGGATGGGAGTGCAGAGAGGTTGGTGGAGGCGAGAAGGCATGCTGGAATCTCCCCCAAAGAAAGGTAACCATCTAAGTTCGAGGTGCTAAGGGAAGAGCTACGGACAATTGTTGGGTACACGCTTCATTCTGGCTTCTGCGTGGACCTTCTGCTGAGAGGTCCACTGTCTTAAGAGCTGCAGGGTGACATGGGCCTTTCAACCCAACACCTGGGAGGCAGAGGCGAGTGGCTCTCTGGAAATTCAGACTGGTGATTTAAAGTGAGACCCTGGAGAGAGTGAGAGCGAGAGCGAGGTGTGTGTGTGTGTGGGGGGGGGGTTGGGGAAGAGAGAGGGGGAGGGGAAAAGAAAGAGACTGCAGGAGGTACCTCATGTTGTGTTAAACACACCCATTTGAGGCAGCTGCTGTGATTGCACTCCATATTCCACAGTTGAAAGACCGTGGAAACACCACCGTAGCCACTGAAAGACTGTGGAAACACCACCGTAGCCACTGAAAGACTGTGGAAACACCACCATAGCCACTGAAAGACTGTGGGAACACCACCGTAGCCACTGAAAGACTGTGGAAACACCACCGTAGCCACTGAAAGACTGTGGGAACACCACCGTAGCCACTGAAAGACTGTGGGAACACCACCGTAGCCACTGAAAGACTGTGGAAACACCACCGTAGCCACTGAAAGACTGTGGAAACACCACCGTAGCCACTGAAAGACTGTGGAAACACCACCGTAGCCACTGAAAGACTGTGGAAACACCACCGTAGCCACTGAAAGACTGTGGAAACACCACCGTAGCCACTGAAAGACTGTGGGAACACCACCGTAGCCACCGAAAGACTGTGGAAACACCACCGTAGCCACTGAAAGACTGTGGGAACACCACCGTAGCCACTGAAAGACTGTGGAAACACCACCGTAGCCACTGAAAGACTGTGGAAACACCACCATAGCCACTGAAAGACTGTGGAAACACCACTGTAGCCACCCAGACTGGAAATCAGAACTGCTAATGGGACCATCAGCCCCTTTTCTAGTTGTGAAGCCATTTTTCAATAATGAACATTTTGTGATGTTGTTTGGTGTTTTGCAAATTGAGAACCAAATGGGCTTTCATAAGAACTTAGATAGTCCGTGTCCCTTGAATGTAAATTCTGAACAGTACCAGTAAATCCCATACCCTGAAAGTATAGGGGGAAATTAGTTATTATTTAATACTTTAAAAATACGTATTCATTTCCTTTTATGATAGAATTTATTCTTTATAAGCAGGCAAAGGGTTTTATTACTAGTAAAACCTTCACCAATCATCCCTCCGCTGCAAAGGCAGGGGCAGTAAAATGGCAGTGGTTTTTTTCTTCATAGCCTTCTTGATTTAGTTGTGTGCTTGCCATGATGAGATGCTGGCATGAAAAATGCAAAGCAGACTACCAAAGCACTCTCCTGCCTTATGTCCACTCAGGGGCTCTGTCCATGGCAGTACACTGGAGGGAACCTGGGCGAGACTGTAGTGTGGCAGGCTGACCGACAAACCAAAACCAAGAAAAAAAAAAGGGGGGGGGTTTCTTTGTCTCTCTCTGTCTCAGCGTCTGTCTGTCTATCTGTCTGTCTGTCTGTCTGTCTGTCTGTCTCTCTCTCTCTCTCTCTCTCTCTCTCTCACACACACACACACACACACACACACACACACACACAGAGAGAGAGAGAGAGAGAGGGAGAGAAAGAATCAGTGCAGGATCTGCTGATGTGTAGAAGCCTAGTGGTTCTGATAATCTCTCAGCCCATCTCTTGCCTGCTAGGATTTCATGCAGGCTAGCCTCTCAGTGAGTCCAGGCACCTCCTGACCTCATCCAGCCAATTATTAATTTATGATTAAGTCTGGGACTTTAATTAGGTAAAATACCCAATAGGAATTGGGCGCAGTGAAAAGGACTATAGGAAAGAACGCTTTTGAAGATTTCAGCGTTCACAGAATTTCCTTCTGAAGGCTGGCGATGGAATGGGATGAGATGACCAACAAAGATTTACGGGCACATATTGTGTTTCCTGAGACCCTCATGAACTTAGGTCTCCTTAATTTACTTTTCTCTATAAGTCACTGAAAAATGGTTGGTTGCCCCGTGTTTAGTCTTCAGCTCTTACTTCCTCCTCTGTGCTATGGGTTAGCCAGTCACCGTGAGTGGAACAAATCCACAATCCAGCACGCAGGAGGCAACACCAGGTGAGTCTCAGCACTCTAGGCCAGCCTGGGATACATGATAAAAGCCTGTCTCAAAAAAGAAAGGAAGGAGGGAGGGAGCGAAGGAAGGAAGGGCCTTTAGCTTACGATTTCAGAGTTTGAGAGGACGAAGTCTGATGCCAGCTCTGATGGGACATCGTGACCTCATCATCTCACTGTGGATGAGCTGAAAAGGCACAACTTCAGGATGAAACAGGAAGCCAGAGGTGGTAGCAGTGGTGGTAGTGGTGGTGGTGGTGGTGGTGGTGGGGGAAGTGGGGGGGGGGGCGGGCGGCACAGGTGAATCTCTTTATCTTATAAGCTTTGATAAGGGCTTGTCAGGGTCTCCAGGAAACTGCTTCCAAAGACTTAGAGATCTCCTTCGCAGGCCTGTCCCTTAAAGGTCCTATTACCCTTTAACACGGTGGTGCTGGAGACCACTCTTCAACACGCACCCTTGGGAGACACAATGACACCATGTCCAGACCTTGGGTTTCCTCTTGTCTGTCACATCCCATTCCCTTCTCATAAAGGGATGCCCCATTCTGTCTCAAATAATCGAGTTTGTTCCAAAAGCCAAAGAAAGGGAAGGAAGATGGGATCTTAGTGTGCGTTACATACTAGGAAAGCGGTGAGCTTATCAGCAGCATTTAAGAAGCATGGAGCTATCTGCGTGTGAGCTTAAAAACCAAACCAAACAAAAAACTAGATATGGAAGATCATTAACTGGGGGATTTGTTCATCCCACCTTTCCCCTTTTATTGATTGTCGTAGAATCTAGACAGAGGAGACAGCATTAGAGAGAAATCAGGAGCCCAGTTTCTTCCCCTTAGGTCTCCAGCGCTACTTCCCCTGTGAGGACCTCACTTCCTTATCCATCAAACGACCTCCCACCTCCTAGAATCGGAAGATCTTTCAAGTCTCTTGCAGCCTTTACAGTTTCTGTGTTCCGGTTTTAAGTAAAGGCTTAGTGCTTTGAAATTGCAAAACAGCATGAGAGAAGTCTTGCGAAAGTAGAAACTCTTTTCTTTTTCTAGGACCCGTACTTCCTGCTTTTTTTAACAATCGAGCTGACGGTAGCTAGAAAGAACAGCGCGCTTGCCTTTCGCCTGCTGCCCTGTGAAGGCTTCAGAGGAGCCTCCTGGTGCCCGAGGAGAGGCTCTTTGTTCAAGGCTTCTTGAGAGCGGGGCACAGAGTCTGTTTAAGCCCTATCTCAGTTTCCACCATCATCCACCACCATCTCCTGAACCCAAGGAGATGTCAAGAGCGCAAGCACAGACATTAAAAAAAAAAAAAAAAAAAAAAAAAAAAAAAAAAAAAGACGATGGCCAAATGCACTGTGGCTCAATACTTGAGACCTGTGATTCAAATTCATGGGCAACTTGGGTAGTTTGGCTGTGTGGCTTCACTTTATTGAAACCATTCCGTTTTGGTCTCCTGTGGAGGCAGAAAAAACGGAAGGAGGTAAAAGAGAGAGCGATCTCCTTGACTCTCAGCCTATTCTTATCTTGGGGTGTTAAAGAGTTGGGTCTGCGCTGTACCGGCCCTTTGCAACCATATCCAAGGAGTCTTTGGGAAGCTCAACCCTGTCAAGGGAAGAGACCAGGGAAACAACCCTCCAGGCAAGACCAGAGCCCCATTCCTCACACAAGCCACTAACTCTGCCTTGATTATGCGGAGCATATCAGTCTCAAAGCATCGCCATCTTATTGTGGGCGGCATCATAAATAACGGGGAAAGCTGTCTGCAATGGTTTGCGTCTTCTTAGACTATTTGGAGATTTTCAGCTTTGTATACAGCACAGAAGGCTTTTGACCTTGGGGATGACAGCTCGAGCAGAGGTATGGTGTGTCCTCAAAACTAGTGGGCAGTAAGCCCTCTGCAGGGCTGTCGTGGTCCTGGAACCTCAGAATGTTGCCAAAGTGCATGGGAAAGAAATTTAGGACCATCAAGAAGTCTTAATAAAGGGAACACATTTTTTCAAGTGAAAACTCTTGACTCCTTATTATCTGCCTGTAAACTCAGGAATGAGTTGGTAATTCAATTTTGCCTTTCCACATTTATTGTTTCTGTGGGAAATGATATGAGGGAAGGATTCCTGTATAAGATACATTTAGAGCAGTGGTTCTCAACCTTCCTAATGCTGTGACCCTTTAACACAGTGTCTCATGTTGTGGTGACGCCTAACCATAAAAGTGTTTTTGTTGCTACTTCATAACTGCACATTTGCTACTGTTATGAGTCGCAGTATGAACATCTGTGGTTTGTGATTGTCTTAGGCGACCCCTGGGAAAGGGTCATTTGACCTCACCAAAGGGGTCTTGACTTGCAGGTTGTGACCGGTGACTTAGGGATAACCCTAGGCCTAAGCTTTAGAATGTGGCTCTCAGCCCTACCTAACACTCTTTGGTTACACCTTAGGCCACGCTGCCCACCTTTGCATGGTGCTTTAAACTAGACAAAGGCATAGGTGATGCAAAGCTGGGCAATTTAAAAAGAAAATATGTATCTGTGTGGTCACGCAGGTGTGCATATGTGCTAATGTGTTTTCTTAGACTATTTGGAAAGTTGCAGCTTTGTGTACTACCTAGAAGGCTTTTTGACCTTAGGGATGACAGGGTGAGTTGAGGTGTGGTTTGTCTTCGAAGGTACTGGGCAGAGGCCAGGTGAGAGTTAGCATTGCAGGTGGCAGTGAGTTGCCAAAAATGGATGCTGGGAATTGAACTTGGGTCCTGGAGAGAACAATATGTGCTCTTAACTGCTGAGGCATGGCTCCAGCCCCAAAGCAGTGTGCACTTTGACCTGCCTCGACTCTGCACATTGCTAAATAGCCCAAACTATCCTTTCCCCTCAATTTGTACCTGGGAAAATTGCATTTCCTTTTAAAGATTCAGCTCAAATATACCCTTCTTCACCTCACAAAGCTGGCTTCTATAAAACAAAAAGGTTATGGAGAGTCAGCTCAGGGAGCTGCTCACCAGAAACCTGTGTAGATTGCTGAACCATCAGTCTGTGATGGCACATCTCTGTTTGGCCGCATAAACCCTCAGATAAAGAAGGTCAACACAACAGATAGGAATTCTTTCATAGTTTTTCTTGATAGCCTAGTAGACTATGAGATAGCGTAATTAGAGGGATTAGAAACCCATTAAATTCTTGAAGCCCAAGATGACTGATTGATGGTGTTTGGCCTATGAAATCGCTTCCTGTGGACTAGTGCCAGGCATTTGTGCTTGGCTCTGTCTTAGAAAAAAAAAAATGACTCATTCAGAATCAATTTAGGTCATTTGGTGACCCCCTCCCTTTTAGTGATTTAAAACACAAATATTGCCTAATTTTACACCATTTTTTCCACCAAGAAGCAACGGGCCACAGGCACGGCCCCTTGCTCCGTGATATTGTCCACTTGTTATCTAGAACATTGTCAGCTGCCACAGCAGCAGGAAAAGAAAGTGTGAGAGGCTCCTGGGCACTGGCTCTCCAGTCGAGAGCAGGAAGGTCAGCCAGGCACCTCCAAGCAACCCCATGCTTGTGAAGTCCCTCATAATCATCATCCCTGATAGGATAGGAAGAAGGGCCATGTTGGGTGATGCTATCTTGGGAGGACCGTGGATAGGAGCTGCTGGATAACTCTTGAGAGACTCTGGATCCTTCCACTTAATGTTCCTGGGCACCCGGGTAATTCTCTTCCTTTCCCCAACAAGACTGTCAGTGGAAGCAAGGGCCCCAGGCTGCTGTGAGGCACTGAGCAGAGGGGCTGGCTGGTGGCTCTGAGGTTGGAGTTAGCTTTCTGCACTGGTGCTGTTCTCTGAGCTGTGCAAAATGTTTTTATTGCAAAATCTTAATTGGAGATGGCACTGTTTATCAGTTTTTAAAAACACTGGCTTCTTGTAAAAGCTTAATGTGATTTATCTTGAAGTCTCTGTTGCAGTTTCCCTGATGGATCTTTGCTGACCCTCAAAGACAGTATGCCAAATCTCTTACATTACCTCTTTGTTATTTATGTAGCTTAAACACTCTCTCCTGCAAACAAAAACAAACAAACAAAAAACCCAAAAAGTAAAACTACAGGCTTTTGATTCACTTTCTTATTTTTATGACTTTAAAGTAAGATTTTCTTTTCATCACTTGATTTAGATTTTCCTTTTCTTTCCATCACCAATGTTGGTTAAATCCTGCCTCCGCCACCCACCCACTGCTGCTATCTGGCCTTCCTTCTTTAGTGTTTGGGTGCTTAGCTCAAGTTTGCCCTCCATGTCATCTGCTACCCTTTGCCTCAAAAGCACTTTACTTAGGTTTTACCTTTCACGTACAATCTATGGCTTTACTTTCTTCATTTTTATATATTCTTGCTAAGTATCTTTGTCTTCACCATGGCTTTTATTCATAGAGAGCCTATCCTCATGTTTTATCAGCAATGTGGAGCGCACGGTGTGACCCTGCTTCTGTGTTCCCTGAGATGTTTGCGTCTTAGCAGGTGCGGGGTCTCTCAGGGCCCACTGTCTGTCTTTCCTCTCTCTGTGCTCTGGCGTAGCCCCATGCACCGAGTTGATTTCTGCTTTAGCTACTTTTCTTGTTGCTCTGGCCAGATATCCTACCTGAGGAACTTAAGGAAAAAGGAATCGTATTGGCTCAAGAAAGAGACACAGCTCAGTTCCCTGTGGTGAGGAAGGCCCGGCTACAGGCCTGGGAGCCAGCTGGCTACCTTGCATCTGCTGCCAGGAAGCAGAGGGCAGACTGGAAATGCAGCCAGGAGAGACCAGAGCTCCACTCTCCCAGTTTTCATATTTTCTTAAAACAGGGCCACCAGCTGAGGAATAAGGGTTCAAACTCAGGGGCCCCTAGGGGACATAGTGCATGCAAACCAGTTTTCCTTCACTTCTCCATGTGACGACACGTCTGCAAAGGCCTGCTCTTGTAGATTAGATCAGAAATGGATTGACTAGGGCAGAGTCTCACGTTGGTGAGACACTGGGGATGCTACCAGAGGTGGAATAAAGGACTGAAAGAGTGTGTGTAGGTGCAAAATTGGGAACCAAGTAGTGGCGGTGGGAGAAACTGCTCCCAATGTGGAGCATCACAGTTATGATCCCAATCATAGTAGCTTCCTGTACTCAAGAGCCATCTGAAACCATAATAATGAAAGAAAACGAGGCCAGGGATTAGAGGGGGACTAGAGAGGTCATGGGGAGCTTGGGGGAGTGGCTGATGCAAATAAAGTCCACATAAATGGAAAGAAAAACAAAACAAAGGCAGCGACAACTCTAACAGTGTCACACAAAGCCCAGAGCTCTGTGTCTGTCCGTCAGTTACTTTCATCCATGGCAGCTCTCCCAGGCTCTGCTGGGAGCCTCAGCCCTCAGTGAGGGACAGTTACAAATTGCTTCACAGACAAGACAATACCTGCCCCTCACTCAGGGAGCATGCTTGCTTGTGTGTTTCCTTTATGGCACACTAGCAAAGGTCTCCGTTTCTCTTTTTCCAAAGCGGTGAGTTTTGAGAACCAAGTCTTTCACACTAAGCCCAGAACACAAATCTCTTCATCATTCCTGTTTTAGTCACTGTTCTACTGCTGCGAAGAGACACCGTGACCGCAACGACCCCTTATTAAAGAAACCATTTAACTAGGGCTTGCCTAGGGTTTCAGTGGTTAGCCGATTAGCATCATGGTGAGCACCATGCAAGCAGACATGGTGCTGGAGGAGTAGCTGAGAGCTAAGTTCTGATCTGAAGGCAGCAGGGGGGGGGGGAGATGAAAGGGAGAGAGGGGGAGGGAAGGAGGGACTGAGGAAGAGGGAGAGGGCTAGGGAAAGAGAGAGAGAGAGAGAGAGACACACACACACACACACACACACACACACACACACACACACACACGAGAGACGGGGGGGGGGGGGGGGGGAGACTGGGCCTGGTTTGGGGCCTTTGAAACCTCAAAGCCCATCCCCAGTGAGATACCTCCTCTTACTCTACGCCACACCTATGCCAACAAGGCCACACTTTCTAATCTCTTCAAATAATTCCACTCCCTGGGGAACTAAAAGAGCCTATGGAGGAGGAGGCCTTTCTTACCCTAGCCACTGTAATTCCAGACACAGATTTGCACAGTCTTCAGGAAAATCCTCAGGCCTCAGTGGGGCCCAGTGGCCTGGGATGAGGCCCTTGGGTCAGAGCTTACTTTGGAACTTGAAATCCTTCTGTCTGAATGGTGCTTGTGATAAAAAGGGGCTCAGCTGCCTGCTCGCTCAGCTACCTGGAGACCTGTTATCCTCCCAGCTCTCCTATGCAGGGCTGCCCCGCCCCCCCCACCCCCCACCCCGAGGGGGAGGGGAGCACTCTCTATTCTTTCTAACCTTTCTTGTTTTCTTCCCAGCTTCTGAAGTGGCACTGACTTCAGGGTCCCATCTTTAGTTCCTACTTGTCTCTGTGGGCTGTTCATGTTTCTCCTTCTAGCCCGACAACCACACTGTCACCTCCCTTTAGGACGTCTCCTCCATCTTCTACGAACACCTCAGACTTCCCTTCCTGTGACCACTGTCTCTTAACAGTCAGCCCCATGCCCTAGTCCCCTACAGGAACTACCTGCCTGTCCTTACACCCTCACACCAACATTGTCTTCTCTCTTCTTGATTTTTCTGTTTTTAATATTTGTCTGATGTATTTTGGTGTGTGTGTGTGTGTGTGTGTGCGTGTGCGTGTGCGTGTGCGTGTGTGTGTGTGTGTGTGTGCATGACCAGGCATGTGTGGATATATGTGTGCACATGTGCACCTGTGTATGTTTGAATGTGTGTGTGGAGGTCAGAGGTCAGCCTTAGGTTATCTTTTCTCAGGAGCTGTCTATCTTGTGTTTTGAGACAGGGCCTCTTATTGGAACCTGGGGCTGGATGACTCGGCAGACTGGCTGGCTGGTGTCTTAGTCAATGTTCTATTGCTGTATAGAGACACCATGATGCCATGACTAAGGCAATTCTTATCAGAAAAAAGCATTTAGTTGGGGCTGACTTACAGTTCCGAGGGTTAGTCCATCTGTCATTGTGGCGGGAAGCATGGCAGCATGCAGGCAGACATGGTGCTGGAGAAGGAGCTGAGAGTCCTACATCCAGATAGGAAGGCAGCAGGGAGAGAGAGAGAGAGAGAGAGAGAGAGAGAGAGAGAGAGAGAGAGAGAGAGAGAGACAGACAGACAGACAGACAGACAGACAGACAGACAGACAGACAGACAGACACTGGGCCTGGCTTGAGCATTTAAAACCCTAAATCCCACTGAGTTACATTCTTCATGCAACAAGGCCATACCTACTCCAACAAGGACACACCTCCTAATCCCTGACAAGTAGTGCTGCTCCCTTATGACTAAGCGTTCAAATGTATGAGCCTGTGGGGTGATTCTTATCCAAGCCACCACAGCTTGAGGTGAACCTCAGATAGCTGGCTGTCTCTTCCTCCCCATCCCTGAAATTATAACCATATGCCACTGCACCTGGTTTTTTACATGTGTGCACCCGGCTTTTTACCTGTGTGCTGAAGAGTCTACTCAGGTACCCTGTGTTTGCACAGCAAGCACTCAAACTGCTGAACTATCCCCCAAGCTCTACTGTTCTGAGTTGTTGGCTTTTTTTTTTAATTTGGAAAAAGATCTATTAAAAAAACAACTCTTGCTCATAGGTTAAAATATCAGAGGAAAGCTGGATGCAGTGGAGCATGCCTGTAATCCCAGCACGTGGGAGGCAGAAGCAGGCAGATCTCTGCCAGTTCAAGACCAGCCTGGTCTTACCAAGTGAGTCTAGGACAGCCAAGGCTACACAGAGAAACCCTGTCTTGAAAACCAAAACCAAACCAAACCAAACAACAAACAAACAACAACAACAAAAAATATTGGAGGAACTTCACCCAACACTACAAATTTTAAGCACCAAGGGGAGCTGCTGAGAGGCTCTTTGGGCCTGGGAGTAGGGACAGAATAAGTCAATTGGCATTTGATATGGTGCCACACAGATGAGCATTGCATGCTGTGAGATGCCCTGAGGCACAAAGAAGAGGGTGCATTCCATTTCAGAAAATCTTCCCCAGGCGTAGGTGAGCAGAGAGCAGCCTTTGGTGATATTTGGGGTGCGCTCTTGGCCAAGGCTGTGTTCTTTCTTACCTACCCAGCTTCTAATCCTTCTGTGGTCCTCCCAGACTCACCTTTCATCTATTAATTTCCTTGGGATGATGCATAGAGTGATGGCGATCGCATTTCTCCTATTCTTTGCAGCTTTTCTGTGAGCCCATGCTTATGTTTAACCCTATCGGCATGGCAACAGGATGCTGGTCAAAGGTATGATTGGCAGATTACAAACAACACTGAAATAACGCTCACTTATAGCCTCTGGGTTCTGCTTCCTTTAACAAGGAATCATAGCAAGGCCCATCCCCTGCCCTGGAGTGCCTGCTCCCCTTTCCTGCAGGCTTTACTGTTTGCCACATGCCGTTCTAATCATGCCGGATAATTATGTGAAAACAATCCCGAGGGTGCTGGGTGTGCCCTACGTCACACTTCACAGTTTCACACATCAGATCCAGGTCTCATTTGGGATCCAGCAATCATCCTCCCCATCTTTTCCCCAACTCTTCGAGGATCCATGCCATTTGGCAGAGTTGGACATTGATGCTGGGATGAACTCATAAACGATGAATCTGAAGAACAGAAGGGTGGTTAATACTCATGCAGTACAACAAGCTTACCCTACAATGACAGATGGGAGCCCAGAGAGGTGACACGGCGTGTTAGTGCTGTACCAGTTGCCAGAGTGTCCGAAGCCAGTTTGCCTCCTGTTCAGCCTGTTTGATGAATTCTTTCCTACCACACTCTCATCCAGGAACTCTGCTTGTCACTGCTTGTGTGGTAAGTCTTTAAATCTGTAACAGTTCTATGTAGAAGGCATATGCTAATTCACAAGTGAGCAAATTGAGGTATATGGGGTATTATATAAATCACCCAAGATCACATTGAACTCCAAATCTATGTTTTCACTTACAAAATAAAATTATCTCTAGTCCTATAAACAATTGGGTACATACTTTTTGAGTTAATTACTATTGTTTCTTTCTTTCTCTTTTTCTTTCTTTCTTCTTTCTTTCCTTTTAGGAGTAGGCTACCTTTATTTGGGCATCTAGATAAGAAAGAATCAGAGTACACTGAAGCCAAAACATGAACACTTAGTTCTTACCGTAAATATTGAGGTCATATCTGTAATGACTTAAGAACATCTCACTGGGCTCTACTTGCTAATGTTTCCACCCTGGGACCAACTACTGAACACAAGAACCTTTGAAGGACATTCAACAACTAAACTACAGCAGGTGACGAAGCCTTTGGGGCCAAGGAAGACAGCTTAGAGAGTTGGAGAGCAAAGAGGTAGGGCCCAGGGGAAAGGGGCTGTGCATCTTGCCTTTCCCTCATCTAGCAGTGAATGGCTGCAGAGGAGAGCAACGATGGCATAGAAAGAAAAATCTGAGTTCAAGGGGGAACAGGGATGTGTATTTACTCCTCTGGAGCCCTTGGAAGAGGCTGCATCATAGATCATCTGCTGAGTGCTAAGAGAGAAAGCTGACAGCAGCCATGGATTTCCTGGAGATGGGGCAAAGAGGTCAAAGGGAGCCCATTTGGTCTTCTGTTGTCCCAGAAACAGATGACATTCCCTGTGTCTCCTGAGCAGTGTGGAATCTTGTGGAGGGAGTAGACCATTTAGCACCAACAAGAGGACACCCAGTGGACCTGAAGAGATCTTGAACATCTACCCACGACTCTAGCAGCAAAATGTGATAAAGGTCTCAGAGACAAGGCAAGACAGGCACAAAAACACCTTAGCAGTGTGGCCTGGAAAGATGTCACAATGGCTGTTGGGTGGGACTGAACAGCTCAGAGCATTCTGGAGAGGAGTGAGGACAAATGCACCCCCTTAACAATCCTCCTTCTAACTTACCCAGACCATTCAAAGACATTTAGTAGCCTAGGTATCTCGGGTCACATCAACAGAGAAGAGGAGACAGATGGGGAGGAGAAATGGAACTGGTTAGATGAAAGTAACAGTGATTGAGAAGAAAAACCCAAGTGCTGATAGCGCCATCTGTATCTATCCTGGATTCACCTTGGCAAGGGTGAAAAAGCGATACCTACCAGTAGAGACAGATGTGCATCCGAAGGTTGAATTTAGGTCTTCACCCGGGCTAGCCATATGTGGGAGACACACTAGGGATACTGGGTGGTTTTTATTTATTCCATGGTCCTAGGAGACAACGATTGCTAAGCTAGGGTGTTTGACAGTTTGGGTTGACTAAATACTTTTCCAGTTCATGGTATTTTTCAAGTTGTGATGGGTTTATTGGAAGGTCACCCCATTCTAAGATGAAGAACACCTGCATCTTGTTTCTGTAGGATCGACTAGGTAGCCATTTCTTGCACCAGTGAACTGGCACTCAAGAAAAACACACACCAGTATGTAGTAATATGCTTGAGATTTTTTGGGCCCTGGTTGGGAAAGGTGGTAGTGAATCCAATGGTACTTGCTATTTCTGTAGAGGTGGTTAGTGACCTGGCCAGGAGGTTCACACAACAGTGAAACTTTGGTTCTGGTAATCTCTTGGTGAAGATGTCCCTCAGCTCCCCCTAAATGGTTCAAGCTCTGGTGCATGCTGGGTACACTGATAGAAGGTGGTCACACTGGTAGGCACAGTTAAGTAGAGGTATTTGCACAGACCGAGGAGCATGTTGGGGGCCGTAAGATGGAGAACACTGGGTGTCCTAGATGCACAGGGGAGCTGAGGGCAGAGGGACATATTAAAGACCCTTACAGGAGTCATGTGATAGCAAGTAGGGGTGCCGAGAGTCCCACTGCTCCTTGAGATGGGTTTGGAGGGCTTCTTAGCTGGGCAGGAACAGGGTCTGCTCAAGGGGCTTTTGAGAGATACTTAGCACCAGCTGCAGTTTCTACCACTAAGACTTTCCTTGAAATGTCTTTTGCTGCAAGCGTTGAAGAGAATAATCAGATACCCCAGGTGGGGAAATTCATCTTGATGTGTCCAACTTCCAGAAAGATTCAACTTCGGCTCCTTTTCAAACGCAAACATGAGAGCCACCTCAGAGGGGGATTACCTGAGAAAAATAGCATGGTCAACAACTAATCCCGACTCTTTTATTTTTCCATCTACACTTGTTCACCTTCAAATGCCTACCCCCCTCCCACACATACCCCCACGTGTCCCCCACCCCTCCTTAACACTTGTCTGCACAGACTGGCGTATATACACACACATTCCCCTACACACTGGCATATATCCAAACACAAGTAACCATTTATATAAATGCATACGTGCACACATTCGAAATCCAGCTCCTTTTAAACCCAGCCCTGGGTCTACCGCTTCAGAACACAGCTGTGGACTTGTCTGCTACTCCCCATCACTGACTCTGGAGCGGAAGTCTAGGCTGTGTGTCAGGGTGCGAATGGGGAAGGACTGGAGATAGAGGCTTGTTTGGGAGTGTACCCCGTGACGCTGGAATGGGTGGGGTTTGCTTTTTTTCCTGAGTGGAAATCTTTTGTTCTGTTCTGTGTTCAAGTAAAGTCAGGCCCAGTTCAGAGCCTGTACTACTCAGAGCGAGTAGTAAGTGTCCTCTTTGGAGGAGCGCAGCCGTAGAGGGTGTGGTCTTTCTGGAGACTCTCTGGAGTGAACTGGGACAGACACACCACAGCTCTATCTGAAATGCGTGTGGGTTTGAATCTGCCTGTTTGCGGGAGAGTGAGGTGCTGAAATCCGGCTTGCCACAGCCCCCTGGGAGCCTAAGACAGGACTCTGCGATGCGCCTTTGGGAAATGAGTCTGGAGAATCCCTCTGCCTTTCTCATGAACACACAATCATGTAACAGTCAACTTCTCCTTAGGGCTGCTTAGAAAATTAACTGGATGGAGCCCTTAGCATCTCTGGGTATAGAGTGTTCCTTGAGTGCTCACGTACACTACCTCTTCTATGGTGATACATCTTTAAATAACTTACAGTCTTCATAGTTGTGATAGCTTTTAAAAATATATATTTTATTAATTTATTCATATTACATCTCAATGGTTATCCCATCCCTTGTATCCTTCCCATCCCCCCCTCCCATTTCCCCCTTACTCCCCTCCCCTATGACTGTGACTGAGGGGGACCTTCTCCCCCTGTATATGCTCATAGGGTATCAAGTCTCTTCTTGGTAGCCTGCTATCCTTCCTCTGAGTGCCACCAGGCCTCCCCATCCAGGGGACGTGGTCAAATATGGGGCATCAGAGTTCATGTGAAAGTCAGATAGCTTTTTAAAAAACAATCTGCGCTATAAGTTGAATTCAGTGTAAAGTGTATCTGCCTGTGCTTGGATGTCTGGGCCTCACTGAGGGTGAGACTACATGATGCCACAATGCCAGACAGGAGGAACAGGGTGTGTTGGTATCACGTCCTGTTTCTGTCTGGTGGGTTCTGAGTCACACATAGGCCAGGTCCTTCTGTTTGAAGGTGTTCAGCCTTCCAGGTTGATTCTGGGGAACTCTGGCTCTGTAGCCCCAGCACTCCACGTGCTGCTTTCAGTGTCTCCTGTCTCACCCAGACTCATACCGCTTTCTGTCCCAGTGTGTTCCCATGTGGCCAGAGTCAGAGGGACTGACGTGATGAGGCCCAGGCCTGGTCCAGCAGCATCCAGCCCTGGTCCAGCAAAACCCATTACTCCTTTATTTCTTGTCTCTTTCAACCTCACATCCCACTCGTTTCTTCATCTGCCATCCGGCAGCCACTCTGCATTCCATTTCAATGCTAAGGGATGCAGACAGGGCCAACGTAGAGGAGCCAGTTGCCTTGGTTGACAGACCAACTTCTGGAAACTCAGGTGACAAAGTTGGAGGGCAGCGAGGAAGGGTGGGCGGGGGGAGGCTAAGAATCTATTTTCTCTTGCACTTTGTCTGCCTCCAGATGCCCCCCCCCATCCCTGCTGCCATCTCTGGGATCTACTCACCCTCAGAGCCATCCAGATGAGAATTGAAAATTGGCAGGAGATCAGATTTATCGATGACAAGGTTCAATAAAACTCTAGAAAGTTGACATAAAAAGTGATGGTAAAATAGACATAAGAAAATTTACCATTTGGGTAATTTGGAAATTACAGAGGTTGGATACATGGGTCAGAGGTTCAGAGCGTTTACTGTTCTGGAAGAGGACTGAATTTTGGCTCCCAGCACTGATATCAAGTGGCTTACAACCACCTATAACTCCAGTTTAAGAGGACCTGATGCCTTCCTCTGGTCTCTGTGGGTACCCCCGACATACATACACAAATAAAAATAAAGTTTAAAAATTACCTATATTTTTCATGTGCATGTGCCCATGTGCATGTACGTATGTTTCCATAGGTGTGTGAGGTCTCAGATGTTACCGCAGCCTTAGAGACTTTCCTGTGCTGTCAGGGAGTGCAGAGTACTTCATCTTGATGTACTTTTGGACCTTATGTAAATTAAATTCCACTCTTTTCTACCTAGGTAGAAAACATTCTATTAAGAGCTCTCCTGAGTGTAGTTCTTCAAATCTTCTTGTTGGATTTTCTCTAAGGTTATCTACATAGGGAAGGGAATATTCAGGCCACAAGATGTGTGCGTACTTGACTTCTCTGGGCAACACTCACTTTCTTCCTCCCTCTACAACATGTATCCCAAACTGAAAACTCAATAGCAATGCAAAAATCTCTGCCACCCTATGCCCTTGCCAGTATCTGGTGATGTCATTTACACATTTTTGCTATTATGATGCAAAGTGACTTTATCTTTTAAAGAATATTTATGCTCATCTCTCCACATGGGGTGTATCCCTGTGACAAGTGCAAGACTCATTTGCCCATGAGTGTGAGCCTGCTGCGTATCACAGATATGCTGACCTCTGTGGAGGCTACCTGTTACTGAGGGGCCAACATGGTTGTAAGTGAGGATTATGCGCTCATCTGATTGCTTCTCTTAAGGAGGAATAGAAAACCCATGGTCCCCAGTTTTATTTATTTTTATTTAATTAATTAATTTAGTCAGATTACATCTCAATTGTTTTCCCCTCACTTGTATCCTCCCTCCCTCCCGCTTTCACCCTATTCCCCTCCCCTAGGTCTGTGACTAAAGGGGACCTCCTCCCCCACCATACAGCCATAGACTGTCAGGTCTCATCTTGGTAGCCTGCTTATGGTCCCCAATTTTAAATCATGGTGTCAGACTGTGGGTCAGCCTTCTCCTGGGGATACAACAGACAGTGTAGAAAATACAAGTCTCATTGGTTCATAAAGGGGAGAGCACCACACAGGTCTTTTGGATTCTGGTTGTGTACATAGGCACTTTCCAACAGATTAATTCCATAATACAGCCTTTGAGCTGAGTCCTGGAGGACAGCGAAAGGGGAGGAACCTGAAGGGGAAAGCCTGCAGTGGCAGGGAGAGACCCGCAAAGGTGTGGTTGTAAGAGCCCAGAGAAGCAAGTAGTGTGCAATTGAGTGAGTCACGGAGAACGAACGATTAGATCAGCTGTTGGAGAAGCTAGGGCCTGTACAGGAACAGCCAAGGCAGCGAGTCCCCAGAAATAGGCTTCGAGCAAGGAAGAGGCCTGCGCTTTAGGAAGGTACCCAGTGGGCTTGTAAGAACAAAGAACTAGCTAGTTCAGGTCTAGGGATGAGAGATGAGAGAGCTTTGAAAATAAATTAGAGAAATGTGATCTGTTTTAGGTGAGAAAGAGAGGGAGTGGAGAAAGACTGGAAACATTAGGACAGGAGTAATTGTTAAAGGAGTTGGGGTGGCGGGCGTGAGCAAAGGGCGTGGGCTGGAGCAAAGCCTCCTTCAAGACCAAAGCGACAGGTGCCGGAGGCACAGCATGAGCACGTGCCTACTTGGCTGTGGATCTGGGCTCCGGGTCAATGCCCTCCAGATGTCCAAAGCTGTGAACTTCCGCCTCACCGAAGAGAGAGACACATAAACTCAGAGAGAAAAAAAAATGTCCACACATGCACATAGCCATTCCATAGCATGTGGACCATATGCTACAGTGAATTTGGGGGAAGCGATTACAGCAACTGGGACCTGTTCAAGTTCATTTAGGGTGCTTCGTGGGAAAGGGGAGGCTGTGAACACAGTTCTTAGAGTGGGCAACTGTGCTGAGGTTAGAGTTACTGTGAGTTCTCTGATTTTTTAAAATTATTTTTGATTAAGCTCCATTTCATATTTCTGTATATACTGCCTTAAGAAACATGCTTGGTCAAATCTCAACAGATCAACTGTGTTCATTTGCATTCCCCTGTGGTGGAAGCTTCCAGGTTCCAGGTCTCCCATATACAATTTTCTTGTGTAGTTTACTCGGTTAGTAACAGAATGAAACAAAACTATGGCCACTTAGCTACAAGTGTGTTTTCTAGCCTCTCTTGCCAACGTTCTCGACCAGGACAGTGAGCTGTGATCAGAGGTGATGGTGCCACTCCTGGGTGGCCTTTAAAGGGAGGCATACTGTCGTCTCATTCTGCATCCCAGCTGCTGAGCATTAGTGAGGTACCATCTTGGATTTGAATCATAACAGTGATATTCCAGGGAGGGTGGACCAATGAGATAAACAGTGCTTGGATCCATCACACAGAGGGCCTGCCCTATAGAAGCCACTGCTAATTTCAATTTATGTTGTGGTACATTAACCACACACGGTTTTAGTCATAAGAACATTAAAGTCATCAAATTACCTCTTTTTTCCCCCCAAGAAGCCATATGCTTTTGCTATACTGTAGTGATATCTGAATTCCTTGCCAGTTTCAGTCTTCTGCTGAAGGCACCAGACCGTGTGTCCTTAGGATTTATATCATTTCATGAAGCCTAGCTTAGACTCAATGGCGAGTTTCAAAAATATCCGCTGCAAAGGGTAGGGGCAGGGTCCTGCATGGTCCAGATCATCTGCTCGCCATCTTCAACATACCCAGCATACGCTTTCTTCTTGGTGTGCTTTTTAAAGCTTCCGGTGCTGCCTGGGGACTGAACCCAGGGACTTGTATGTGCTAGGCAAGCACGCCCTTACACTACACCATGCCCAACACTCTCTAGCATGGTTGTTTTTTGTTTCTGTAAGCTCCCTAGGAATTGTCTTATTAACCAGCACAGTCAGCACTGCATTAGCTGTAAGAAGAAACTTGTGCCGACAGTGGCTTACATAAGCTAAGGTGTTACCTCTGTGTACATGGAGTCAGAGGCTGGAGATGAGCAGGTCAGAGATTTACACTGTGCTCAACAGCTCGTCAGACTTCCTTTGTCTTTCTGCAGAGCAGTGTTTAGCATGTGGCTTCCACAATGCTGTCATCTGTTTCTCTAAACCGTATTCCAATATAAAGTAAGAAGCTATTTAGTCAATATTCTATTGCTGTGAAGAGACACCATGATCATAACAACTCTTATAAAAGAAAGCATTTAACTGGGCCTTACTTACAGTTTCAGAGGTTTAATCCATTATCAACATGGCAGAAAGCATGGCAGAGTGTAGACAGACATGGTGCTGGAGAGGTAGCTGAGAGTTCTACCTTGGGATAGGCACACAGCAGGGAGAGAGAGACACTGGGCTTGGCTTTAGTATTAGGGCTACTAATACTAAAGCCCTAGGGCCTTAGAAACCCCAAAGACCACCCCCAGTGACGTGCTTCCTCCAACAAGGCCACACCCACTCCAACAAGGCCACACCTCCTAATAGTGTCACTCCCTGGTGACCAAGCATTTAAATCTATGAGCCTATGGGGGCCGTTCTCATTCAAACCACAATAGGAGCCTATTACTAAAGCACTGGCCTTCCCATCTTGTCTGAAAAGGACCAAGAATACATAGGGAGCTGACCTGATCTGGGTTTCTAAGAATCAAATATAAGAATGAAATTAAATGTTCAAGATTTTGTCAGGAAAAAAAATGCTCAAGCGACAGACAAGCGGGCAAGAGTTTTCGGACTATCATCGAGTTGAAGCAGAGAAGGAAATAAGGTTAGCTGTAAACCTCAGACCTTTGCATGTCAGAAGCAAGCTCAGCAAAGCTGCTGGGAAATCTTAGAGGCAATGACTACAGGAGAAGAAACTCCTAGAAGTAGTTTGCCAGTCATGCCTGCCCACTCTTAGAAGCAGTCTGTGCCTAGTGTGGACTTGGCACACCTATGATGGAGACCTTGATCAACTGTACTCCTGCAGTTGGAGATTTCCAAGGTGTAGTCTTGTGGCAACCTCCAAGTCTTAAGATTTTTCTGGAAAAAATTGAGAGTACTGGAATGAAATATAAAATATGAGCTCGGTTGACACGTGTTGGCATGACTGAGTCTAGAGAGGGAAAGAGGCTGTGCAAATCAGAAGGGAAGGGACAGGTGCATTGGGTTTCCACAAAGTCTTTGTTTTGGGGTATTTATTTATCTATTAATTTTGCTTTTCAAGATAAGGTTTTGCTGTGTAGACCAGTCTGGCTTCGAACTCAGAGGTCTGTCTGTTTTCTGCCTTCTGAGTGTTGGAATTAAAGGTGTGTGCCAGCACCACCACCACCCAGTTGGTACTTTTTGCTTGGTTTTCATGAGAAGTTTTTTTTAAATATATATTTTATTAATTTATTCATATTACATCTCAATGGTTATCCCATCCCTTGTATCCCCCCATTCCTCCCTCCCTCCCATTTTCCCCTTACTCCCCTCTCCTATGACTGTGACTGAGGGGGACCTCCTCCCCCTGTATCTGCTCATAGGGTATCAAGTCTCTTCTTGATAGCCTGCTATCCTTCCTCTGAGTGCTACCAGGTCTCCCCATCCAGGGGACATGGTCAAATATGGGGCACCAGAGTTCATGTGAAAGTCAGACCCCCACTCTCCACTCAACTGTGGAGAATGTCCTGTCCATTGGCTAGATCTAGGTAGGGGTTTGAAGTTTACTGCCTATATTGTCCTTGGCTGGTGCCATAGTTTGAACAGACCCCTGGGCCCAGATCTGCCCATCATAATGTTCTTCTTGTAGGTTTCTAGGACCCTCTGGACCCTTCTACTTCCCCATTCTCCCATGCTTCTCTCACCTAGAGTCCCAATAGGATGTCTTCCCCTCTGTCCCACTTTCCTGGTAAGTGAAGACTTTCATGGGACATGCCCCTTGGGCAAGTGTCCAGATATAAGAGAGTATATACCATTTGACTCTTTCTGCTTCTGGGCTAACTCACTCATTATGATCATTTCTGGTTCAGTCCATTTGTTCATAAATTTTGGGATTTCCTTGTTTTTAATAGCTGAGTAGTATTCCATAGTGTAAATGTACCACAGTTTCTTTATCCATTCTTCTACTGAGGGACACTTAGGCTGTTTCCATGATCTGGCTATTATGAATAAGGCTGCTATGAACATGATTGAGCAAGTGTTCTTGTTGTGTGGTGGAGCATCTTCTGGGTATATTCCAAGGAGTGGAATAGCTGGGTCTTTAGGAAGCCTTATTCCCAGTTTTCTAAGAAAGCGCCAGATAGATTTCCAAATCGGTTGTACAAGTTTGCATTCCCACCAGCAATGAAGGAGTGTTCCTCTCTTCCCACATCCCCGCCAGCATGTGGTGTCGCTTGAGTTTTTTATCTTAGCCATTCTGATGGGTGTAAGATGGAATCTCAGAGTTGTTTTGGTTTGCATTTTCCTGATGACTAAGGAGGTTGAGCATTTCTTTAAGTGTTTCTCAGCCACTCGATATTCCTCTGTTGAGAATTCCTTGTTTAGTTCTGAGCCCCGTTTCTCAATTGGGTTATTTGGTTTGGTGGTGTTTAAGTTTTCTTAGGAGTTCAAACAAACAAACAAACAAACAAACAAACCCTTCCAAACTAGGTGGATTTTCATGTTAAACAACTGATGTGTAGTGACACAACCAAGCAAAGGCAGGCGAGGAACCATGACTGTGGCTTTTTAACAGATGCACAGGTGAGCCTGCTTGTGTTTTACAAAGTACGCAGCAGGGCTGGGGAGATGGCTCTGTTGGTGAAGTGGTTCCTGGGTAAGCATAAGGATCCGGGTTTGAGTCTCTGGCGCTCATGTAAACAGCAAGCTATGGGGGTGGGGGTGGGGCTGGAACCTGTGGACCCTCTGTGCCTGGAATCTGACTTCAAAGTGGGGCTGAATCAGCCAGCTCCAGGTTGAGTGAAGACTCTGTCTCAAAAGATAAAGTGGAGGTGGACTGATGAAGACATCTGGTTCACACCTGCATACACACACACACACACACACACACACACACACACACACACACACACACAAGTAACATAGGCAGGCATGATGGTGTGAGGCAGGGCAGTCATGAACCTACCCAATGAGAACCTGCTATGCCTCCTCCACCCCCACCCCGGCTCCTGCACTCAGTTCAACCCAAGGAACTCAGGCACCCTGGCCACGTAAATAAAGGTATCAACTCTTTGAGATCCAATCTTCTGTTACTCATTATGTGTCTGTATCTCACACTGCTAGTTCATAAATGGCTCAACACAAATAGGGACCAAAGCTCAGCTCTGCGCTTGACCGAGGGCAGGAGCAACGTGACCCAGATGGGCGCGTGACATCCACAGCAGCAGACCTACAAACCTGATGCTTTTATCTGTCATCTCCCTGAGTCACATTTATGCCGGCAAGGTGACCTAATGGATTTAAAACAGAAGTAGAACAGCTCAGTGAGAATAGACTGAATTTCAGGCTCACCTATCGAGTGCTTCTGTTAGAAGCAAGGCCACAGGCTAAGGAGCAGGAGAAAAAGGCAGAAACTGGTCTTCATCGTGCTCAAGAGAGGTCATGACATCACTGCACTGAGGTCATTATTTTTTTCCTGTCTGAAAGGCTTCAAGAAGCATAATCTACACACGGAAGGTCTGTGGTCTCGTCCCTTCTTCTTTGTGATCAGGCTTTTAATTGATGTATTTCCTGCCATTTTCTTTAGGGAGATGGCCCTTAAAGGTGAGCGTTGGGGGTGGATGGGGGCGGGAGCGGGTGAAGGGAAGAGAGAAGGAAAGGAAAGGTTAGGAAGGAAGCAATGCCAACCAGTTTTGTCAGGTGATTTTCACTCCTTTGAGGGTTGTGGAAAACCATCAATCATCCAACAGCCCTGAAAACCTTTTCTCCCTTGAGCACCTCCCTCGGGTCATACCTGATTTATTTCTCATCACCACAGTCTTCCAGTCACCTTGCTCAGGATCCTGATGTGTGTGAGCAGGTCAGTTCTCTGAGAGACTTTGTTGTGTCCCTAATTTCCTCACCGCTCTGGGTCTCCCCTGCTGTTTCCTTCAGCGAGTAGTGGAATCATGGCGCCCATAGCCTGTGAACCAATGGTATTTCACAGTTGCACCTTCCCAAAGGAACAAAACAACTGCATTTCCTTGCCTATTTGCATATGCTCCTGTGACAATGTGAAGCCACAAGTCCTACAGAAGGGTAGACATCGTCATATCCTGCAAGCTGTGGAAACTGTGCAGGGCTTTTGGTGCATGGTAAAAACCGTAGGAACACCTGCAGAGCACACATGGGAAGTTCCAGGACATTTCACAAGAGGGGTCAGCTGTGTGGGGCAGGGGAATTCCAGTCTTCTGTGCTCGTTGCCCTCCCTGCCCTCCCTCCGAGGGAGTTAGCAAGGGCAGCTGGTTGCAGTCCTGCAGCTGGTCTTGATTGTGTTTAGCTTCATAGTGGTCCCTTGTGGGTGAAGACGCTGCGTCCGTGCCCTTCCGCAGATGTGCAGATGCTCAAGACCTCTTTGCTTTCCTACAGTAAGACCCTCGGTAACCAGCAAGTTACCACGTACCAGGCTGATGTCAAGAGACAATGATTTAAACAGCCCTTTATTCTCCTTTTCCTCATTTCTCTCACACATAGATCTGTCAAAAAATCTGCTTAAGTCCATGCAGTGTGTGGTGTTCAGCTCCCTGCGAGCGGGCAGGATTTCATGGATAGCAGACGAGGACAGTAGGTCCATGTAGCCTACAGTCTTAGTTGACCCATATTAAAATGCTTCCAAGCTGCCATGTTAAGAAAACATGGGTAGATTGGAAGTATCTGCTGTCTGAAAAATAAAACAGCAACTTGAGGAAAAGCAATGGCATCTGGTTTTATTTGCTCATTAAAATTTTTGTTTTGTTTTCTTCACTAGTTATTTTTCTGGTCCTGGGACAGAATTTCCAAGAGGAGCAATCCAAGGAAGGAGAGGCTGGTCTGCCTGCAGTCTCAGGGTTGAGATGTGTATTAATTTGTGCCTATTACAATAAGTCATCAGAAGACAGTGTAATAATACAATCAGTTAGCAGAATGCAAGTAGTAGGTTTCGCACCTAGAACCTTTGACCTGTCTAGTCACAGGTTCTACGCTAGACAATGGTTCCAGGTATAGGTTTCCTCTTGTGGAGGGGACCTTAAATCGAATCAGAAAATGCATGGTCACTCCCAAGACATCTGTGCCACTGTGCCACTAGTGGACAGTCAAGCCCGTCATTATGGTAGCTCACAGAGCTCACAGATGGGTAAGACTTAGCATTGCTCTTTTCCTCCTGTAGTGTGCGCAACCTTTCTGTCTCTATGAAGGTCAGCCAGTTGGTAGGAGGCTTCCATGTCAGTAACAACTTTGCATTTTTGTGTTCTATGACTCAGATATGCCAGATATGCCGTGTCTTCGGCAACATAGTTGTACCGTCAGGCTCTAGAGGAGAAGCAAGAGCAACGGTATCAGCCTGTAATTTTTTTTGGGGGGGGGCTATGGTACCCTACTGCCCAACAACTTCAAAAGAGGTGATCATTCCTGTCATGGGACTTTTTATTTGTTAGCCTGTGGTTTCTAACTAAGGGCGCTATCGCCCTGCTGTAGGGTAACTTCACTTTAATTCTTTGTCTCCGTCTCTGTCTTTGTGGATCTCTGTCTCTGTCTCTCTCTGTATGTATGTATGTATGTATGTGTGTGTGTATGTATGTATGTATGTATGTATGTATGTATGTATGAATGAAGGGCACTATCACCTTGCTATAGGGCAACTCCATTATAATTCTATCTCTGTTGATCTTTGTATGTATGTATGTATGTATGTATATATGTATATATGTATGTATGTATGTATGTATGTATGTATGTATATGTGTGTCTCTCTTTGTTTCTCTGTCTCTCTCCCCCAGTTTCTATGGTGGGATGTAGGTCTTCATATGACTTTCCAAAGGTCCCTAGTACTATTTATCCCTCTATATATGCCCACCCTAAAGTCCTATTCTTTACCCTGATTTAACCTTTTCTATTCCATTATTTCCCTATAAGCCCTTATGTCACTGCATTGTACCCTCTCTTGAGACACCTCCAAACACGCTCCATCACTAAACTCCTGGACCCTATGGGCACTCCAAAGGCGACACACATAGCCCACTATTTGCTTTTGGACCTCAGCCATTTGACAGAGGTAAGATGAAACTTCAAAGTCATTTTAATTTGCATTTCTTGGTTGTTAAGGAGGTTGGAACCCCATCCCGGACCCCCAGCAAAGAAAAAGGAAAAGAGACAGTCTAGACAGGAAACCATTGAGAAGAATTCTTTAAAGTTGTGATAAGGATGCTGAAGTGTAGGTCATCACAGGGTTGGCTTGTGACTGGGGGTGGGAGTGGGAATGAGGGATGGGGATGGGGGTGGGGGTGGGGTGGGGGCTGGGGGCTGGGGGCTGGGGGAGGGGGTGGGGCTGGGGGCTGGGGGAGGGGGTGGGGCTGGGGGATGAGGGCTGGGGAGGGGGTGGGGCTGGGGAATGAGGGCTGGGGGAGGGGGTGGGGTGGGGTGGGGCTGGGGGCTGGGGGAGGGGGTGGGACTGGGGGAGGGGGTGGGGGTGGGGTGGGGGCTAGGGGGTGGGGGCTAGGGGGTGGGGCCGGGGGCTGGGGGCTGGGGGAGGGGGCTAGGGGATGGGGCTGGGGGCTGGGGGCTGGGGGAGGGGGTGGGGTGGGGGCTAGGGGAGGGGGTGGGGCTGGGGGAGGGGGTGGGGCTGGGGGCTGGGGGCTGGGGGAGGGGGTGGGGCTGGGGGATAAGGGCTGGGGGAGGGGGTGGGGCTGGGGGCTGGGGGCTGGGGGAGGGGGTGGGGCTGGGGGCTGGGGGAGGGGGTGAGGGCTGGGGGAGGGGGTGGGGTGGGGTGGGGGTGGGGGCAGGGCCGCTGGGAGTTTGACCATGCTCCAGTTTGTTTATGGGCAACACAAAAATGTACTTGGTGTAATTTTTTTTGGAGGTAGGAGAGGGCACAAGGGTGGGAGGGTGGGCCTGGGAGGAAAGGGTAGTGAATGTGACTCTATGAAATTCCCAAATAATTTATAAAAATATCATTTGGGGGGAATTTTTCTTTTATCTTTTGAGAATTTTATGTTAGCTCCATGCCTCAAATTAAAAAAATTTTTTTTTGATTATTTGTTTGCCTGATGTTTAGCTTTTAAAGTTCATTTTGAGTTATCCACATTAACCTTCTGTCTGGTATATAGATGGTGAATAATTTTCCCTATTCTGAAGGTTTTCCCCTCACTTGAATGACAGTGTCCTTTGTTGTAGAGAAATATTTTTTTTTTAAATTTTATTTTACTGGGACCTCACTTGTTAATTGTTGGTGGTAAAGCCTATGCTGTTGGAGTCATGTTCAAGTTTGTTCTTTAGTTTCTGTCAGATTCAAGGGACCAAGCTTTATAGTGAGGTCCTTGATGTGTCTGGAGTCCAGTTTTGTGGGAATGAAGGATAAGCATCATTTGTCGAAGATGCTGCCTTTTGTCAATTTATGTAGTTGGCCTCTTTGCCAAAGATCAGGTGCTTGAAGCCATGTGGGTGATTAACACAGACTCGCAGCTGGCCAAATTGCAAAGAATGTGAGACCAAAGACTTGCTCAGCCGTGAGTGGGGCGGGCATCTGTATCGTGCACTCCCCCCACCGCTCGAGGAGCCTTGTGGAAGAGGAGTCTGAAGGAGGGGACGAGTGAGAGGTGGTGGGTGATGCCAAGGAAATTGTATTTTCCAGATGAAACAGCTGCACATAGGAACTCACGGTGATGGTGACAGAATGCACAAGTCCTGTACACACTCAAGTCAGGTAAAGTGGCGGCCTGGAGAGGGGAGGTAGCCAAGGAACCACTGTCCGTTGATGGCTGCCGGGAGAAAAAAAGTCAGTTTTCTTCACGAGTGCAGCCCTTGGTAAGCGGAGCACACACTCAAGACTATATAGGAAGCACAAATAGGACTTCATGGGAAAAAAATCACAAACAAACAAACAAACAAGCTAAAAATTGATGACAAAGTTGATACAGCAAGAAATGGTTTCAGATCTGGAAGGAATTTTGAGAGAGGTGCATGTGTAAACTTATTGTATGAAATTCTCAAAGAACTAAAAAGATTAGAAAAATAAAAGGCTAGTTTTGTAGTGTGATTCTACCACTATTCATTGGGCCTCAGTATTGCAATTCCTGGGCTCTGCTCTTGCTAACAATCTAGTCACACTGGTGGCTGTGGGTCAGAAACAAACTAGTGCTACTTTTCGGTGAGACTGTAGAGACAGAGGAGAAACTTCTGGACAAAAGGGTGGGGCTTACCTCTTGAGTGTCTGAAGGGTGGAACCATTTTATTTATTCTCAGGGTTTTCTCACCAGTCTGATGACAAGGACCATGCATCCTTTGTTGGACACACACACACACACACACACACACACACACACACACACACACACAGAGAGAGAGAGAGAGAGAGAGAGAGAGAGAGAGAGAGAGAGAGAGAGAGAGAAAGAGAGAGAGCGCACAGCTTGCAAGAAATCTGAAACCCAGAAGGAGTCAGAGGAGTTAAGCTGTGTCTGCATAGTGTGGCTTTATTCTGGCAGGTTCCCATCGGTTTAGGTCATTTCTGATGACTTCACTTTCCTGGTGACATCAGCTCCTAAGCTCCTGAAGGTGAATTCATGTTCGATTGCTTCAGAAGGCTCGGCTCTGAGTTCCAAGCCATTCCCGTTGATGTATGGGCAGAGCCCGTCTTTACGAGGCCACTGTCTGGCCAGCATGCTGCCTTTGTGCTGACCGCATCGCATCGCTGACTGGATATTAAGTCACCAACTGGCACAGCCCAGCTTGGAGATGAAATGGTCTTGCTGCAAGCAAAACCGCAAAGCTGCCATGCAGTCGCCTCACCTGCATCCCAGGTACAAAATAAAGGAGTGACTGGATTGCTGAGCTCTGTCTTCATTTGTTATGGTTCTGGGCACTGTCTCCTCTCCCTTGCCAGGGCCTGACTGCTGGTAGCAACACTGGCATCCTTTTCAGTCAGTTATAACCACAAGCTACGGAGAATGCCCAGCCAGTGATGGCACAAATGAAATAAAAGACTGGGAATAATTTTGTACCGAGTCTGTAAACTCCAGGAACTGCCTTCCCTCTCACGCCAGGTCCTGGTGTCTGACCTTCAGATGCCAGGACAGAGCAGGCTGCACACGAAAGCAGCTGGCCTTGCTGGTGGCGCCGGGTATGTGTTCTGACAAAGGGCTGGGCTTTGTCCTTGCCTACCACTGGCTGGCACCCAGGGGCCTCTGGAGCATGTGGGATGGCTGTGCAAGTGGCTCTGAAATTGCTCCAGCACAAAGGCCATGCAGGTCCATTCTGCGCCCTCACTGCTCTCCTTCGGTTATCCTAGTAATGTCATCAGAAACAGAATGCCATCGTGCCCCACCCCCAATCCCAAGTGGCCCCTTGTGCCCCCCAACTCCCAGGGAGGGGATACTGCATCCCCTGCTGTGACATAGACCAAGTGAGTCAGAAGAAGGGTCTGTCTGTGGGAAGCAGGGTCCCTGTAATATGTCCTGGACCCCCACATATTACTACTACTACTACTACTTCTCCTCCTCCTCTTCCTCCTCCTCTTCCTCCTCCTCCTCCTCCTCCTCCTCCTCTTCTGTTTCTGATGACTGGGTCTGGGAAGTCACTGAACTTCTAGGTACAAGCAGACATTGTCAGTCGTGTCTGGAAATTTCACGGTGACATTGTTAAGAGTAGATACTGATGCTTAAACAGGCCAGGGAAACGGCCCCCTGCACTGCTCCACTCCAAACTGAGGGAGAGGAGGGGAGCAGCGCTGTCTACCTTCCCAAACGGAGGAGCAGCACAGCCAGCAGCTGTGGGCACCTGGCCTCAGTCTGGGGTCAGCCCACAGATTAAAGGGCTCTGAAAAATTGTTAATCTTTGGCTCTTCACAAAAAGAAGTGTGAGGCTCCGATTTTATTGAGGAAAGAAATTTCCTGGGTGATTTGCAGACCCAGTTTTTAAATGGGGGGAGGCTAGATTTTCGGAATTTCAAATCTGTTTTAGAAGGGGGTTTGGGGGGACTGTGGTGGCTACATCAGAGGAAACTCATAGGTTCCTACTCCAGGATGCTGACATTGTTACAATTTGATTGCTCAAGATATGCAAAGATACCAGAGTTTCCTCCCTCCATCCCACACCATTTCTTTCTCCCTCCCTCCCTCTCTCCCTTCTCCCCTCTCCCCCTCCCTCCCCCCCTCTTTCTCTCTCTCACTTTACAGCTTGATCACAGGCCCCTCCCTCCCCGTCTCTCAGTCCTACCCTCATTCTCCCCTTCCCCCTTGTCCCTCCTCTTTTCAGAGAAGGGGAGCTCCCCCCCCCCCCATGGGTACCAACTCACGCTGGCACACCAAGCTGAAGCAGGGCTAAGCATATCCTCTACCCCTGAGGCCAGACAAGGCAGTCCAGCTAGGGAAAAGGGGACCCAAAGGCAGGCAACAGAGTCAGAGACAGACCCTACTCCTATTGTTAGGGGACCGACATGATGACCAAGCTGCACGTCTGCTACATATGCGTAGGGGGTCTAGGTCCAGCCCTTGCATGCTCCTTGGCTGGTGGCTCAGACCTCTCCGGCTCCATCAGTCTTCCCTCCCACTCTTCCACAAAAATCCCCGAGCTCAGCCTATTGTTTGGCTGTGGGTCTCTGCATCTGTTTCCATCAGCTGCTGGATGAAGCCTCTCAGAAGACAGTTATGCTAGGCTCCTGTTTGCAAGCATGGCAGAATTTCATTAATAGTATCAGGTG